>NC_090650.1:154680696-154826158 GCF_040937935.1 Hyperolius riggenbachi | reverse complement strand
GTGTATGGCGAGTTCATAGAAGATTTTATTTTTTGTCACAAGTTAGCGGAAATTGATTTTTATTGTTTTTTTTTCACAGTGTCATTTTCCACTAACTTGTGACAAAAAATAAAATCTTCTATGATCTCACCATACACCTAACGGAATACCTTGAGGTGTCTTCTTTCTAAAATGGGGTCACTTGTGGGGTTCCTATACTGCCCTGGCATTTTAGGGGCCCTAAACCGTGAGGAGTAGTCTTGAAACCAAATGCCTCAAAATGACCTAAAGGTACTCATAGGAGGTTGGGCCCCTTAGCGCACCTAGGCTGCAAAAAAGTGTCACACGTGGTACCGCCATACTCAGGAGAAGTAGTATAATGTGTTTTGGGATGTATTTTTACACATACCCATGCTGGGTGGGAGAAATATCTCTGTAAATGACAATTTTTTTTATTTTTTTTTACACACACAATTGTCCATTTACAGAGATATTTCTCCCACCCAGTATGGGTATGTGTAAAAAATACACCCCAAAACACAATATACTACTTCTGCTGAGTACGGCGATACCACATGTGTGACACTTTTTTTGCAGCCTAGGTGCGCTAAGGGGCCCAAAGTCCTATGAGTACCTTTAGGATTTCACAGGTCATTTTGAGGCATTTGGTTTCCAGACTACTCCTCACAGTTTAGGGCCCCTAAAATGCCAGGGCAGTTTAGGAACCCCACAAGTGACCCTATTTCAGAAAGACAACACCCCAAGGTATTCCGTTAGGAGTATGGTGAGTTAATAGAAGAATTTATTTTTTGTCACAAGTTAATGGAAATTGATTTGTATTGTTTTTTGTCACAAAGTGTCATTTTCCACTAACTTGTGACAAAAATAAAATCTTCTATGAACTCATCATACAGCTAACGGAATACCTTGGGGTGTCTTCTTTCTAAAATGGGGTCACTTGTGGGGTTCCTTTACTGCCCTTGCATTTTAGGGGCCCAAAACCGTGAGGAGTAGTCTGGAAACATAATGCCTCAAAATGACTGTTCAGGGGTATAAGCATCTGCAAATTTTGATGACAGGTGGAACCGATCATAAGGAGGGTGGCCTCTTAGATGACAGGTTGTATTGGCACTGAAGTGCAGGAAGCGCAGGATGTTCTCAAATTGTGACCTGGACATGGCAGCAGAGAACATGGGCATGTGATGTATTGGGTGCGTAGACCAATAAGACCGCAATACATTCTTTTTGACTAGACCCATGTTAAAGCGGACCCAAACCAAACATTTTTTTAAATTAAAAATATTTAGTTGCACCACTCTGACACATACAAATATAAATAAACACTCCTTCAAGCCTATGAGCATTTCAGTGCATGCTTTTCACTCTTCTCTTTTCATTACTAGGGTTATTCTGGGGGCAGCCATTAGCAATTCTTCCATTGCCGGACACCAGCAGTTTGCCGGATTTTGTCCCAGCAATATGAAAGGAAGGGAGGGGTTCCTCCAATAAATGTAAAATATTTTGTATTTGTCATCATGCAGCTGAAAAAAGGCTGCTATTTATTATTAAAATTTAGAAAATAGATTTTATTTCTGAAATTTTGTATTTTTAATTTTGGTCCACTTTAAGGAGAAGGCCCCAAAAAATGTTACGTTCGGAAACTTGGAGTGGTTTCCACCGAAAAGGCTGGGCATGGTAGCTTCTTGGATTGGCGGTTGCGTATTGTGTGGCATAATGGTTGGTCTCAGCCACAATTGAGTCATAGAGACCCGCAGTGATCAGATAAAAAAATTCTGTCACTGCGGTGGGGCGGGTGAGGGTTTGGCCGGGTGATCAGAAGCCCGCAGGGGGCAGATTAGGGCCTGATCTGATGGATAGGAGTGCTAGATAGGGTGCCAGGTGGTGACAGGAGGTGATGAGGGTCTGATCTGATGGGTAGAAGTGACAGGGGGTGACGGGGTGATTGATAGGTGATCAGGGTGTGATTAGAGGGGAGAATAAATGCAAGCAATTCACTAGCGAGGTGATCGGGGGGGGGGGCTCAGGGCGATCTGAAGGTGTGGGCGGGTAATTGGGTGCCCGCAAGGGGCAGATTAGGGTCTGATCTGATGGGTAGCAGTGACAGGGGGTGATTGATGGGTGATCAGTGGGTGATTAGAGGGGAGAACAGATGTAAACAATGCACTTGGGAGGTGATCTGAGGGCGGGTCTGTGGGCGATCTGAAAGTGTAGGCAGGCGATCAGGTGCCCGCAAGGGGCAGGTTAGGGTCTGATCTGATGGATGGCAGTGACAGGTGGTGATTGATGGATGGTTGACACGTAATCAGTGGGTGATTTCAGGGGAGAAT
This sequence comes from Hyperolius riggenbachi, assembly GCF_040937935.1. Taxonomy (NCBI): domain Eukaryota; kingdom Metazoa; phylum Chordata; class Amphibia; order Anura; family Hyperoliidae; genus Hyperolius; species Hyperolius riggenbachi. The sequence goes on along the minus strand of NC_090650.1, from coordinate 154,823,831 downwards.
AGATGTATACAGTACACGGGGGGGGGGTCTGGGGAGGAGCTTAGGGTGTGGAGGGGGGGTGATCAGGAGCCCCCAGGGGGCATTTTAGGACCTAATCTAAAATATAGCGTTGACAGATAGTGACAGGGAGTGATTGATGGGTGATTAGGGGGGTGATTGGGTGCAAACAGTGGTCTGAGGGGGTGATCAGAGGGGGGGTCTGAGGGGTGCTGTGGGCGATCACTGGGACCACCAGGACAGGAGGCAGCCTGTATAATACACTTTGTTAGCTTAACAAAGTGTATTATACACTTTGTAAGCGGCAGATCGGGGGTTAACAACCCGCCGGCGCTTTTAATTGGCCGGCGGGTTGACGTCACGGGTAGGCAGAGCCTAATGCATCTATGCACGCGATCCCCTGCTATTCAGTCCCCCAGGTACCGCGGTCCTGGGGGTGCCACTTTGCCTACTCCCGTAGGTTGTGGGCGGTCAGCAAGTGGTTAAAGGACAACTGTAGTGAGAGGTATATAGAGGCTGCCATATTTATTTCCTTTTAAACAATACCATTTGCTTGGCAGTCCTGCTGGTTTGTTTGGCTGCAGTAGTGTCTGACTCGCACAACAGAAACAAGCATGCAGGTAATCTTGTCAGATCTGACAATAATGTCAGAAACACCTGATCTGCTGCATACTTGTTTAGTGTCTGTGGTATTAGAGGCAGAGGATCAGCAGGATAGCGAAATAACTGATAATTCCTTAAAAGGAAATAAATATGGCAGCCTCCATATACCTCTCAGTTGTCCTTTTAAGAAGACTTAGCAGGAAGTTCTATCTGATGTTTACATTTCTCGAATTATTGTTTCACTTAACGGGGAATTACAGTCAGAATTTTCTCTGTTCCATTGGATCAGCCACACAATTTAAAATTTGAAGTACACACTTTTTTTCTGAAGTTCCAGAAAGGGTTTATAGTTTTAGTTCAATTTTCTCCTTGAATCCTCATCAGTGTGCTACTGAGCTACAGAGGTGGCCTTAGAGTATGCGGGGCCTGGGGCGAGTGTCATATGCGGGGCCTAGAGACATATGCTGTGGATATATACACACACACACACACACACAGATATGCTGTGGAAACACACGCACACACTGTGGAAACAAACACTCTGTATATGTTAGATAGGTAGGTGCGTGCAGTATAGTTTAGATAAGTAGGTGCCTCCAGTATAGGTTAGATAGGTGCCTGCAGTATAGATTAGATAGGTAGGTGCCCCGCAGTATAGATTAGATAGGTACTTTCAGTATAGATTAGATAGGTGCCTGCAGTATAGATTAGTTAGGTGCCTGCAGTATAGATTAGATAGGTAGGTGCCCACAGTATAGATTAGGAAGGTGCCCTGAAGTATAGATTAGATAGGAACCTGCAGTATAGGTTAGATAGGTAGGTGCCCTACAGTACAGATTATATAGGTAGGTACCCCGCAGTATAGATTAGATAGGTGCCTGCAGTATAGATTAGTTAGGTAGGTGCCTGCAGTATAGATTAGATAGGTAGGTACCCCACAGTATAGATTAGATAGGTGCCTGCAGTATAGATTAGTTAGGTAGGTGCCTGCAGTATAGATTAGTTAGGTAGGTTCCTGCAGTATAGATTAGATAGGTAGGTGCCTGCAGTATAGATTAGTTAGGTAGGTACCCCGCAGTATAGATTAGATAGGTGCCTGCAGTATAGATTAGATAGGTAGGTGCCCTGCAGTCAGGGGCGTAACTAAGAACCCCCGGGCCCCCCTGCAGAAATTGTGAGCGGGCCCCCCTCCCCCCAGGGCCCGATCGTGGCTGTTTTGGGGGCTGGAGGGGTCGCACCATGAGGGGAAAGCTATGGCCACACTCGGCGGGGAGGGGGGAATGTCCCCCCCTCCCTCACCTCGGGCTTTCCCCTCTGTGCTCCCCTCCAGCTTCTAGCTATACAAATGCAGTGAGCGGAGCGGCGGGCAAACATACCTTCCGTGCGTCCGGACGCTTCTCGCTCTAGTGACTGACGCGACTTCCTGTTTTATACAGGAAGTCGCGTCAGTCACTAGAGCAAGAAGTGTCCACGCTGGAACGCACGGAAGGTATGTTTGCCTGCCGCTGCCCACCGCTCCGCTCGCTGCACTTGTATAGCTAGAAGCCCCCCGTGCGCGCATGGGCTGCATCCCCTATTGTTACGCCCATGCCTGCAGTACAGGTTAGATAGATGCCTGCAGTATACATTAGATAGGTAGGTGCCCCACAGTATAGATTAGATAGGTGCCTGCAGTTAAGATTAGATAGGTAGGTGCCTGCAGTATAGATTAGATTGGATAGGAGCCTTGCAGTATAGATTGGATAGGAGCCCCGCAGTATAGATTGGATAGGAGCCCTGCAGTATAGATTGGATAGGTGCCCAGCAGTATAGATTAGATAGGTAGGTGCCCCGCAGTGTAGGTTAGATAGGAAGGTGGCTGCAGCGGTGGGGAGAGCCGGCATAGTAGTTAAAACTCACCTGACTTCCGCTGATGCTCACAGCTTCCATCTCCTTCCTGTTCCGGCATCTGTGTATTGGTAACAGCGCCCCCTGTGGTGACATGCGGTCACGTCATCACAGGAGGCGCTGTTACCAATATGTCAGATGCTGGGAGAGGAAATAGATAGAAGCTGTGAGCATTGGCGAACACAGGTGAGTTTTAACTACTATGCCCACTCTCCCCACCGCCGCAGAGGGTGTGGGGGATGGGGCGATTGCCCCACTTGCCACCCCCAAAGGCCAGCTCTGTGAGCTAAGTAGGCTGCCAGAGATTGTTGTTCTATCTCTGACTGCAGGACATAAAACTCACTGATGGTATTTACATAATCACATATATCAATGTAAATAGGGCTGCGTTGCCTTAGATGCTATTCCTCCTAAATAATGATGCACATCAATATCTGCTAACGTTTGCAAGGAAATTTACAGACAGTTGCGGTCCTTACTACATAGTTACATAGTTATTTGGGTTGAAAAAAAGACATACGTCCATCAAGTTCAACCAGAGAACGAAGTACAGCACCAGCCTGTTCCCTCACATATTCCTGTTGATCCAGAGGAAGGCGAAAAACCCTTACAAGGCATGGTCCAATTAGTTCCAAAAGGGAAAAAATTCCTTCCCGACTCCAGATGGCAATCAGACAAAATCCCTGGATCAGCATCATTGGGCATTACCTAGCAATTGTAGCCATGGATGTCTTTCAACGCAAGGAAAGCATCTAAGCCCCCTTTAAATTATAGAACTATAGAATTTGCCATAACTACTTCCTGTGGCAATGCATTCCACATCTTAATCACTCTTATGGCCCATGCTCACGGGATACTCACACACAGGAGCGTGTGCACGACAGCTCGTCGCCAGGTCCCTCCGCATACGCATGCGGAACAGGGATTAGTGAAGCGACAGAAGCTGTCGCCGACCTTGCATTTCATCTGCCATGTATGTGCCCATATAGCCATCCTATCCAGATCCTGTTGCAATATGTCCCTATCTTCCTGAGAGTGTATGATTCTGCACAATTTTGTATCATCTGCAAAAATAGCAACATTGCTCACTACTGCATCTACTGGGTCATTAATAAATAAATTGAAGAGCACTGGGCCCAGTACAGACCCCTGTGGGACCCCACTGCTAACAGTCACCCATTTTGAGTGTGATCCATTGACCACAACTCTTTGTTTTCTGTCCATTAGCCAGTTCCCTATCCATGCACACAGACTCTTCCCCAGTCCTTGCATCCTCAACTTTTGCACCAGAATTTTGTGTGGAACAGTGTTGAAGGCCTTTGCAAAGTCCAAGTATAGCACATCTACAGCATTCCCAATATCCATATTAGCGTTCACTACCTCATAAAATCTGAGCATGTTAGACAAACAGGACCTGTCTTTAGTAAACCCATGTTGATGCTGAGAAATAAGATTGTTTTCTACTATGAAGTCATGTATAATATCTCTTAGTAACCCCTCAAATAGTTTGCATACAACTGATGTTAAGCTTACAGGTCTATAATTTCCTGGATCTGATTTTTTGCCCTTCTTAAATAATAGGAAAACGTGGGCTGTACACCAATCCACAGGGACTGTAAACAACAATTGTGGACAGCACCATCAAAACAGTGTTAGAAATTAATTATGCAAAGAGGTATGTGCTAAGTGGGCAATAAGATTATAGAGCAGCCAAAGACAAAGAAAAGAGCCCACTATAAGCAGCACCAGACCACTCCAAAGTAATTCAAAAATTGTATAAACTTTATTGGCAAACAGTAAACAAAATTATAAAATCAATTAAAAATCACCAAAGGTGATTGCAGCGGTACACATAAGAATAATTCAATCGTCAAAAAATTCCACATTACCTCACAAAAAGACCTCAAAATATTGCCATAATCATAATAATAATAATAAATCTCAATATCATAGTATATTAAGCCACAAAGCGTCCATAACACTTAAGGTTATATAAAATTAAAATAGAATTACATTTGAGTGAGCAAAAACCACCTAATAAAGATATTGCACAGTTCAGCGTGGGGAGAGCCGAATGACTGCTTTCCTTGTTGCCGCTAAACTCTGGGGTGGCATTAACCACTTGCCGACCGCGCACTCATACCGCGCGTCGGCAAAGTGGCAGCTGCAGGACCAGCGACGCAGTTCTGCGTCGCCGGCTGCAGGCTAATTAATCAGGAAGCAGCCGCTCGCGCGAGCGGCTGCTTCCTGTCAATTCACGGCGGGGGGCTCCGTGAATAGCCTGCGGGCCGCCGATCGCGGCTCGCAGGCTAAATGTAAACACAAGCGGAAATAATCCGCTTTGTTTACATTCGTACAACGCTGCTAACAGTAGCAGCATTGTACCAGATCAGCGATCCCCGGCCAATCAGCGGCCGGGGATCGCTGTCACATGACAGGCAGGAGCCTGTTAGAGGCTGCACAGGACAGATCCGTTCCTGTGCAGTCTCGGATCTCCGGGGAAGGAAGGGAGGAGAGGGAGGGGGGGAATTTCGCCGCGGAGGGGGGTTTTGAGGTGCCCCCCCCGCAACACCCAGGCAGGCAGGAGCGATCAGACCCCCCCCAGCACATCATCCCCCTAGTGGGGAAAAAAGGGGGGCGATATGGTCGCTCTGCCTGCACCCTGATCTGTGCTGGGGGCTGCACAGCCCACCCAGCACAGATCAGCTAAGACAGCGCTGGTCCTTAAGGGGGGGTAAAGGGTGGGTCCTCAAGTGGTTAAATACTATTCCCACTCGGAGTTGTTGCAACTCTGAGGGAGATGTAATTCGGGGACTGGCAGCTGCTGCTTTGATGGCACACAGCTTCGGCACTCGCCGAAATAACCTGATTTGGAGTTATTGACCCAGTTTCTTTATACCATTAATTTTTTTCCCATTAGTTCAATGATGCATTTAATGCTTTAGAGTAGAGATGAAATTTTAGGTGAATACCACTTTAAAGAGACACTGAAGCAAAAAAAAAATAAAATATAATGAATTGGTTGTGTACTATGAATAATTTCTAGAAGATTAGCAGCAAAGACAATATTCTCATACTTTTATTTTCAGGTATATAGTGTTTTTTCTAACATTGCATTATTCTATAATATGTGCAGATTACACAACACTCAGCATTCAAAATGATTCTTTCAGAGCAGTCTGTGCAGTAATGACCTCTCCTCTAGCAGAGAAAAAGTAAACAGTTCAATTACAGTTGAGATAATAAAAGTCAGATAACAGCCCTCTCCAGGACTAACTTAGTCGGAGAGCTTAATGGCTTGTTTGCATAGAGATAACAACTGGAGTTTCTCAACTCTTCCTGTACTGGAAACAATTAGACTGATGTATCTGATCTTAATGTTTTATTTCTTAGCTGTACTACGCATACAAATCATAATATCATAATTTTTTTTCGCTTCAGTGTCTCTTTAAAATAAAATTGAAGTTTTAGGTTTTTTTTTTTCACAAGTTATTACTGTACATTTATTTTATCTCACTTTATGTATGTCTAATTTGTTAATACAGTTTGTAGAAGACTATGAACCAACCAAAGCAGACAGCTACCGCAAGAAAGTTGTTCTGGATGGAGTGGAGGTTCAAATTGACATCTTGGATACAGCTGGTCAGGAGGATTATGCCGCTATCAGAGACAATTACTTTCGCAGCGGAGAAGGCTTTCTATGTGTTTTCTCTATTACAGAACAGGAATCGTTTGCTGCTACTGCAGATTTCAGGTTTGCAGGTTTTGCATTGCTTTGTCAGTTTAAATAAAGATAAACAGTAATGACACAAATCAACTCTTAGCAGCCAATTGAACAATTGCATCATAGAAATAATTGGTTATGCATTTGACAATGAAATGAGCGAAAGCTTCCTAAAGTGGGAAATAAGGAACACAGAGAATGTAGCGGCTTATACACGTTGATCTCATTATGGCTAAATGTCGCTTTAGCTACACTTTAAATAACAATGTAATACTTATGTATTATCCGGTTTACTGACTTAGACTGCCTGTCGTTTTAAATGATATTTACTCCCGCTACATATCTTTGTTTCACATGCACCGTGTCAGTGTGATGTACCTTTCCTGATTTAGGGGTGTTGAACAGTCCAGCTGCTTGTTTGTGTACATCGCAGTCGCCCCAGCCCTTCACAGCTCTCTCTGCCACTCTGCAAGTACTGGTAGAAAGGGGCAGGTTCATAGTGACAAGCCTGACCGGGACGTGAAATGGTAAATAAGAGCCAGAGAAATTGCTGGCGAAGGGCAACAGCTGCTAATTTTGGGAGCTTTCTCCCTCCTTCAACGCCTGCTAGATGCTGCTCTTTGCACCCAGGTGCAATGGACAACAACCCCTAACTCTGGAATGGTGCATCCCACCGACACGTGACATAGTGTAAATGAAAGCCAAGATTCTTAATTAGTGTGCGATAGGGGAAAGACACTTGGCACTATATTATATTAGCAGGTTATGAGAGGCTAGCTCCAGTGAAACCACTTAGTAAAGACCCAACATGCTCTGACCAATATAGTATAGAAGTTAATCCAAACAAAAGTGAAGACGATGGTAGGCACTGCATGTGTACTTTATTGTATGATGCACATAAACACTGCATACTTGCACACATGAACAAAAGTTCAGGAAAGGAGCAGATTGTGCGTTTCTACATTTTCGGGTACATTTTTGTATGAGATTGCATTTGCGTTTTTCATGTATTTTTGGTGCGTTTGCATTTTTCAATAGTTTCCCCTTTTCAGTGGAGTACAGTGTCATATTTATTTTTATATATATATAAAACAAATATATATATAAACAAAAACGCATGTAAAAACACAGTCCTCTGTATCTTCATTCAATTACATAGGGCCTGATTCACAAAGCGGTGATAACTCAGTTATCACGCCTAAAAGACTTTAGGCATGATAACCTTTGCACCACACTGGTGAAAAGCCAGTTTAGGCGTGATAAGTTTAGGTGTGATAAGTTTAGGCATGCTAAGTTTAGATAAGTGTAGATAGCGTGCAAAGTCCCGCACGCAAACCAGCGCCATTAAACTCTATGCGAAGTGCACCAGACTTTGCTAGCGCAAAACTTTTGATCAGCTGTGCACTGCGGTTGGTGCTTAAACTTATCATGCCTAAACTTATCATGCCTAAACTTATCACACCTAAACTTATCACACCTAAACTTATCATGCCTAAACTGAGTTTAGGCGTGATAAAGGGCTTTTCACCAGGGTGCTAACTGTTAGCACCGCTTTGTGAATCAGGCCCATTATGTGCGTTTTGTAGAAATATGCAGCCCACATTGTAAAACGCAGATATATGCATTTTTTAATGTGGACCATAGACTTTCATTATGACCAAAAACACATGCATTTTCCCAGGGCTGTGGAGTCGAGGAGTCGGAGCAATTTTGGGTACCTGGAGTCGGAGTCTGGAAAAAATGCTCCGACTCCTAATGATTTTAAACTGTAATTAAAATAGAAAATATTATAAAATGTTCTATTTCTCAGATAGCAGTCATCATAAATAATTTACATATACAGTAATAGCTGTGCTTAGTCCACAAAAATGAAATAAACCAATCAAAAAATAGTTACTTGTGCTGCTTCAATAAAGCAGTCCCCGTATTTTTAAAGTCAGATATACATATCTGATTTTGACTGTATATATGATGTGTACACAGGAATCTTTTATATATACTAATAACATCTATGCTGTAAGAATAAAGCCTGATGTGTAGCAGTGTCACTAATAGAGATGGTCAATGAGCTGCAAATAATTCTGCGTTGATGCTGGTTTATGCAAATGTACTCTCTTTGCTCAGGAAATCAAATAATTTGATATGTTAAAATTTGGTTTGGTGACTACAGATTAAAGGGACACTTAAAGAGTAACTGTTAGCCCCCAAATTGAAATTTAAATCTCTATTGCAATGTTTTATTTAGTATTTAAGAGAGCCAAAAAGCCAATGCAGAACTTAAAAATCAATCTAATTTTTTTAGTATGTAACCTTTTCCACCAGCTCCGGACGCAAAGCCGCATATCAGATACTGCTTAGCATGCAGAGCATGCCTATGTCTGGCCGACCCCCCTCTCCCCCCCCAGGACCAGGTGCCAATATATTCTCCCCACCAAACAGCTGACCGCTCTGACACGGAGAGAGAGCGGGAGCACTTCCAGCGCCGCCACCGCAGAGCAGCCGCCGCCGTGCATCTCTCTCACATGTGACTCGGCGGCGGCTGCTCTGCGGTGGCGGCGCTGGAAGTGCTCCCGCTCTCTCTCCGTTTCAGAGCGGTCAGCTGTTTGGTGGGGAGAATATATTGGCACCTGGTCCTGGGGGGGAGAGGGGGGTCGGCCAGACATAGGCATGCTCTGCATGCTAAGCAGTATCTGATATGCGGCTTTGCGTCCGGAGCTGGTGGAAAAGGTTACATAGTAAAAACATTAGATTGATTTTTAAGTTCTGCATTGGCTTTTTGGCTCTCTTAACCTCCTCGGCGTTCTATTGAGATCGCCAGGGAGGCTGCGGGAGGGTTTTTTTTTAATTAAAAAAAAACTATTTCATGCAGCCAACTGAAAGTTGGCTGCATGAAAGCCCACTAGAGGGCGCTCCGGAGGCGTTCTTCCGATCGCCTCCGGCGCCCATAATAAACAAGGAAGGCCGCAATGAGCGGCCTTCCTTGTTTTGCTTAGATCGTCGCCATGGCGACGAGCGGAGTGACGTCATGGACGTCAGCCGACGTCCTGACGTCAGCCGCCTCCGATCCAGCCCTTAGCGCTGGCCGGAACTTTTTGTTCCGGCTGCGCAGGGCTCAGGCGGCTAGGGGGGCCCTCTTTCGCCGCTGCTCGCGGCGAATCGCCGCAGAGCGGCGGCGATCAGGCAGCACACGCGGCTGGCAAAGTGCCGGCTGCGTGTGCTGCACTTTATTTGATAAAAATCGGCCCAGCAGGGCCTGAGCGGCAGCCTCCGGCGGTGATGGACGAGCTGAGCTCGTCCATACCGCTCAGAAGGTTAAATACTAAATAAAACATTGCAATAGAGATTTAAATTTCAATTTGGGGGCTAACAGTTACCCTTTAAGGCTAAAAAAAATGAGTTTTACTACCTGAGACAAATGAAAAGAAAAGTTTTATACATACCTGGGGCTTCCTCCAGCCCACTTCAGGCCAATCAGTCCCTCGCTGTCCTCCTTCACCATCTGGCTCTTCTGCTATGAGTCCTGGTAATTCAGCCAGTGAGCACAGTCTGGCCACGTGCCACTTCCACAGCCAGGAGCGATCTGCACCTGCGCAATAGTGCTGCGCAGGTGTAGTACACTCCCGGCAGAGGAGTGTGTGTATGCACACTACGCCCGACTGGCTCATGTACCTGGACCCATAGCAGAAGATCCAGGTGGCAGAGGAGGACAGCGAGGGACTGTTTAGCCTTAAGGGGGCTGGAGGAAGCCCCAGGTATGTTTAAAACTTTAATTTCATCTGTCTCAGGTTAACTTTAAATTACACAGTAGTGTACTATTCTACATAAGCACTCCCCACAGAGCTGCAGTGAATCCACTGAGAATATTGTGCACATTGAACACAGAGGTGTTGTCTATCACCCATAAACCTGGTTCAGATTGTACATGAACAATGTGTAATAGAGGAAGAATCGCCTCATTCTCCTGCAGAGTACCTGCACATCACTCTTACATGTACCCACAGTTACATTGCCTAGGGCCTGATAGATGTTCCTGACTGTACCTTCTACAAGTACTCTTACCTAGGACTAATTTTAGTCTATGCCTAAAGGGAATACATGTGGCAGTCTACATATCCTTCTCACTTCAGATCGTCTTTTAAAATTCCTAAGCTTTGGCAGTTAAGAGATGAATTTCATGTTATATACTTTCAATCAACAAGATTGTAATATGCAAATTAGAGGAGTCGGAGGAATCCTAAACTGAGGAGTCGGAGTCAGTGGATTTTTGTACCGACTACACAGCCCTGCATTTTCCTCAGCACAATAGATTCTGCCTAGTATGCTCTTAGTCTCAAAGAACTGGCACATACCAGAGCAAGGTGATGCTAGAAGCCTAATAGATGTTTTACGTGAGGCACTTCTTTGGAGGCTGTAACGCTATATATACACCAACCACCCGCTCTAGTATGTGCCAGGTCTTAGATCTTTGTACACAGTGCCAACCAACATCTTATTATTTGGGTTTAATTATTTATCAAAAATGTAGTGAAGGCCATCACTTAAGCTTGTACCTGTGTCAACCCTAGAAGTCCTTTTACATAGTATTCAGAAGCATTCTTCTGTTTCTTGGATTCTGCATTAGAGCAAAAAATGCCGTACGTTCCTCATATCTACTATTGGTTATCATGCATGCATGATGGCCCAAGGCATGTAGATGATTCTCATCACTGACATTTCACAAGTAAGGAATTGGCAGTAGCAATTAGCTATCAGTGTTGTGTTGCAACATTGCCTGACTGTGAGAAATTCCTTAGCTAGCAGTAAAGCAATACCGTTCACTAGACAAGACACAGAACAGTATATCGCGCTTTTTCTCCTGGGGGACTCAATGCTTTTCAGGGCTGCAGCCACTTAGGGTGTGCTCTGCGGGTGACCAGACTCATTAGTAATCTTGGCTAAAGACTCCTTACTGTTTTACGTACTGGCTTGAGCCGGGATTCAAATTCTGGTGAAAGACTCAAATCCTACATCAAAGGTGACAGCCTTATCAGTACATTATCTAGCTGAGACTATAATGTTAGCAGTACTTAAGTAAATTCTTTGTAGTGGTGCCTCATTTGTGATGGAATAATTTGTTTTTGACTACCAAAAGTATTTGGATACCCCTCCTAATCATTGAATTTGAATACGTGTATAAAATCAAGCACCTAGGCATGCAAACATTTGTGAAAGTATGTGCCACTTTCAGGAGCTAAGTCAATTCTAACATGGTTCTGTAATAAGTCCACTGATAAAATATCCTTGCTAGTAAATATTCTAAGGTCAACTGTTAGTATTGTTACAAAGTGAAAGCAACGGGAACAACGTATCCTGTCTATTAAATGGTAAGTCACACAAAATTACAGAACTTGGTCAGCACATACTAAGGCACACATTGCACAGAACAACTTTCACCATCTTTCTACAGCAACACACCTCCAAACTTTGTATGGCCTTCACATTCGCTTAAGTACAGCATAGAAAGCTTTGTGGAATGGGTTTCAATGGCCAAGCAGCTTCATCCAAGCCTGCATCCCTAAGTACAATAACATTTTTTTGGCTGGAACAATGTAATGCATGCCATCACTCTCTGGAGTGACGAATCATGCTTCTCTGTTTGGCAATCTGATTTATAAGTCTGGGTTTTGGTGTATGCCAGGAGAATGGTACTTTCCTGATGGCATTGTGCCAAGTGTAAAGTGTAGTGAAGGGAAGATTATGGTGTGGGGTTGTTTTTCAGGGGTTGGTCTTGGCCCCTTCGTTCCAGTGGAATGAGCTCTGGATGGAATGAGCTTTGGTGTAATCTTCAAGTCATAAAACAGATTTTCAGTTTGGGCTCTAATGAGTCAATTCACAAAACTAAATGACTTATTTTTCTTCTAATTAATAAAAATACTATTTCAGCACATTTACAAGCAAAATAATCACTCAAAGTAAGTTGTTCCTGATTAACTTCATTTCAATATTACTTTGCTTACCCTAATTATATTGTTTTGTTGCTAATTGGGAGTTTAAAAATAACTTGGATAAGGTGAAAACAGATTAAAACAGGTGAAAACGTTTTGTGAATCATACCCTAAGTCCTGGAAAGACAGTCATAATTATCTCCTTCCACTACTGAGTATTCAGTTTTGCTGTGTAATTTGGGTCATTGTCATGTTGGATTCACAAAAGACAAACAGAGGAATAGTGGGAATTTGAGAGGCAGCAGGGTGAGCCATTATTCAACTCGCCCTGCATTCAACTCAAGGGCGGCACACTAATACGTGCGCCTTCCGGAGACCAGATGATCTGATCTTCCCATACTGACAGGAACAAATTTGAAAAGGTCAGGGCAGTGGGGGTTCCCATAGCTGTCCCGGAGACCTGCCTAAACCATTCCCCTTTAAACAGGTATTGTGTTCAAGGATAAACCTTAAGCACTCACTATGCATTATGTAATCGACATACTCATCAGATTTACCAAATTAATTTCTTGAGTCTGTGGTGTATTGTGTCCAGCCCTTTTCTGTGGGAGATCCTACTGTACATACTTCCACATCAATAGTGGCCAGGTAGAGACCACTCCGCCACTAAAAAGGAATGCAAGACACTGAGGACATTTATGGTGTCCTGGAGTTAGGACCTGACTGATCTAAGACAGGGTCTGAGTCGATTATCCATACACTTTGACAAAGGTTTCAGTAAGTGAACCCACCCTGGAGACAATTGGTCTCCTGTGTGGGTTCATGACTGCCTTGTGTACTTTAAGTAAATAATACCAGACTGGAAATTTTGGATTTTCCATCAAAACGCCTTCCCCCAATTTTTTCCTTAAAAACCCCATCTCCACATCCCTTCATAGGAGAGTCTGTAATTTAGATTTATCCTTTTCAATGGGGTTCCCTTTTAACTTCATATGTTGTAAGATCATTTAGCTGTTTGTTGGTTTCTGCCACGTACATTTTTAAAAGGCGTTTAATCCAATTACACCCGTTGTCTGGGGGTTTGCAAACAAGGTCAGTCTGTGATTTAAGCTAAAAGTAAAGCCTTTTTTTCTTGTTCGGGAACATTGGGCTGATCGATGGGATAAAGACTCGATTTGACACCACTTAAATCTGTTTCTGGAAAATATTCAGAGGACTCACGGGTGACCCGAGGGGAGGGGGGCATATGAAACTATAGCCTGCACATTCCCCCTCCTCCCCCCACAGACTCCCCATTTTCCCTGAGTAAGGCCCTCAGGATAGCCAGCGCCTCTTCATCCCATGGATTCTGACCCTGATCTGGCTAAAAACCCAGCATACCAATACCATGTTTATTAGCTTCAACAATCTATGGGCATTTATTTTACGTATAGCTTCCAACAGATCGGCTTCAAAAGAGCAAATATTGAATTTTCCAGCCAAACAAAAATCTAAACCCTTAGATAGTACTGATAAAACAGTCCTGTGATAACACCACCTTAGACAAATTCATGACTAATCAATACCATCACAGTCTGGACCTAATCTGCTTTCATAGTTACATAGTTATTCGGGTTGAAAAAAGACAAACATCCATCAAATTCAACCAGAAAAAAAAAGTACAACACCAGCCTGCTCCCTCACATATTCCTGTACATCCAGAGGAAGGCGAAAAACCCTTACAAGGCATGGTCCAATTAGCCCCAAAAGGGAAAAAAATTCCTTCCCGACTCCAGATGGCAATCAGATAAACTCCATGGATTAATACCGCTGGGCATTACCTAGTAATTATAGCCATGGATGTCTTTAATCTCAAGGAAAGCATCTAAGCCTCATTTAAAGAGGAACTCCAGTGAAAATAATGTAATAAAAAAGTGCTTCATTTTTACAATAATTTTGTATAAATTATTTACTGTATATTCCGACGTATAAGACGACAGAGAGTATAAGACGACCCCCCCCCCCCCAACTTTTTCAGTTAAAATATAGAGTTTGGGATATACTCTCCGTTAGGGTTGCAACGGTATGAAATTCCACGGTATGATAACTGTAAAAAAAAATACCACGGTATGACGGTATTATGGTATACGGTATTATACAATTATTTGGACCCGGGACACCCCCCCCCCCCCTTACATTAAATAATGTGCCCGTTTCCCACTCCCTCTGGAACTGTAAAATGGCTCACCCTGTTACTGCAAAAGTCCTGGTGGCGTAAGACATAGGTGTAGCCAGTGGTAGGTGGCCATAGCATAGGTAGCCAGGAATAAGTGTAGCCAGTAGTAGGTGGCCATAGTAAAGGTAGCCAGGGATAGGGTGTAGGCAGTAGTAGGTGGCCGTAGCATAGGTAGCCAGGAATAAGTGTAGCTAGTAGTAGGTGCTGGCAGCATATGTAGCCAGGGATAGGGTGTAGGCAGTAGTAGGTGGCTGTAGCATAGGTAGCCAGGGATAGGTGTAGGCAGGATAGGTGGCGGTAGCATAGGTAGCCAGGGATAGGTGTAGCCAGTAGTAGGTGGCCGCAGCATAGGTAGCCAGAGATAGGGTGTAGGCAGTAGTAGGTGGCCGTAGCATAGGTAGCCAGGAATAAGTGTAGCTAGTAGTAGGTGGCCGCAGCATAGGTAGCCAGGGATAGGGTGTAGGCAGTAGTAGGTGGCCGTAGCATAGGTAGCCAGGGATAGTTTGTAGCCAGTAGTAGGTGGCCCCAGCATAGGTAGCCAGGGATAGGTGTAGCCAGTAGTAGGTGGCCGTAGCATAGGTAGCCAGGGATAGGTGTAGCCAGTAGTAGGTGGCCCCAGCATAGGTAGCCAGGGATAGGTGTAGCTAGTAGTAGGTGGCCGCAGCATAGGTAGCTAGGGATAGGGTGTAGGCAGTAGTAGGTGGCCGTAGCATAGGTAGCCAGGGATAGGGTGTAGGCAGTAGTAGGTGGCAGTAGCATAGGTAGCCAGGTATAGTGTGTAGGCAGTAGTAGGAGGCCGTAGCATAGGTAGCCAGGGATAGGGTGTAGGCAGTAGTAGGTGGCCGTAGCATAGGTAGCCAGGGATAGTGTGTAGGCAGTAGTAGGAGGCCGTAGCATAGGTAGCCAGGAATACGTGTAGCTGGTAGTAGGTGGCCGCAGCATAGGTAGCCAGGGACAGGGTGTAGGCAGTAGTAGGTGGCCGTAGCATAGGTAGCCAGGGATAGGTGTAGGCAGTCATAGGTGGCCGTAGCATAGGTAGCCAGGGATAGGTGTAGGCAGTCATAGGTGGCACAAGTGGAAAGAAAGAGTGCCGGCGATGTAATGCTGCCTAAAATGTGCCCAGCTTACCAGTCCTGTTTGTAGAGCTTGGACCGGGCATTGAGTGGCAGCAGGATAACGAAAAATGGCAGAGGGATATCAGAGAACATTCAGCGCTTCACCGCGCAATATTGAAGAGGCAGATTTCAAAGGCTGTCTCTTGATTGGCCGTGATGGGCGGGACAAGAGCCCCGTTACTGAGCCAATCACTGCTCTCGCTCTTCTGCTGCGTGTGCGCTCCAGCCGATGGGGAAGCAGTCTCCGCGTTCCAGGTGCGTCATCATAGGACGCGCATCCCACCCGGCATCTGCGCAGTGCATCAGCAAGCCTCCCGCAACCAGGAAATAGCTTCGGGAGCTTGCTTTTCATGGAGGTAGACAGGGAAATGTGAACAGCGGCAGTGGCGGCGATGCAGAAGTAGAGATGATGCGGAAGCGGCGGAAGGCAGCAGGAAAAACTGGTATTTTGTAAATGTGCATGGTATGATTATATCGCGGCAACCCTACTCTCCGTACAAGACTACCCCTCTTCCAACGCACACAAACACAAAAAAAACTATCATATACTGGTGCTATGTATGAACAGATACTGGTGCTGTACTGTATGTGGTATCCAGTTTATAACAGTATATAGGTGATTCACTGGTTGGATTGGTCAACTTTCCCTCTCCCTAAGCGGATTGGCCAGCTCTCCTTGTCTACCTGTTTATCAGAGCGGTATGGAAGAATAAATTGCGTTGTGCCCATTAAAACACGCCTGTTTCACCCTTCTGGCCCACCCTTGTATCCTATTTACTTCCTTCTCTGCCTCTCAGATCTCACACATGCACCTGTCAGTAGCAGGATAGGGCGTATCACCCGGACTCAATGACACCCGGCGTATAAGACGACCCCTGACTTTTCAGATGATTTTCAAGGGTTAAAAAGTAGTCTTATACGCCAGAATATACTGTAGTCAGTGTTTGCCCATTGTAAAATATTTTAAATCCCTGATTTATATTCTGACATTTATCACATGGTGACATTTTTACTGCTGGCAAGTGATGTAGCTGCTGCTTGCTGTTTTGGCAGTTGGAAACAGCTGTAAACAGCTATTTCCCACAATGCAACAGGGTTCACAGACATGAAACTGCCAAGAGTGCGTACTCGGAATTTCTTTGTGGGAGGGGTTTCACCACACTATCAGCCATACAGCGCCCCCTGATGGTCTGAAAAGGAATAGATTTCTCATGTAAAAGGGGGTATCAGCTACTGATTGGGATAAAGTTCAATTCTTGGTTGGAGTTTCTCTTTAAATGCAGATATAGAATTTGCCATAACTACTTCCTGTAGCAATGCATTCCACATCTTAATCACTCTTACTGTAAAGAAGCCTTTCCTAAATAAATGGCTAAAATGTTTTTCCTCCATGCGCAGATCATGTCCTCTAGTCCTTTGTGAAAGCCTAGGGAAAAAAAGCTCATCTGCCAAGCGTTTATATTGCCCTCTGATGTATATATACATGTTAATTAGATCCCCTCTAAGGTGTCTTTTCTCTAGACTAAATAAACCCAGTTTATCTAACCTTTCTTGGTAAGTGAGACCTTCCATCTCTCGTATCAATTTTGTTGCTCGTCTCTGCACCTGCTCTAAAACTGCAATATCTTTCTTGCAATGTGGCACCCAGAACTGAAGTCCATATTCCAGATGTGGCCTTACTAGAGAGTCAAACAGTGGCCATATTATGCTAGCATCTCGAGTTTTTATTTCCTTTTTAATGCATTCCAAAATTGTATTAGCCTTAGCTGCAGCGGCTTGGCATTGAATACGATTATTTAACTTGTTGTCGAGGAGTACTCTCCTTCTCCAAGTTTGATGTCCCCATCTGTATCTTGTTTATGTTGTATGGTTCATCTGCCATTTATGTGCCCATATAGCCATCCTATCCAGATCCTGTTGCAATATGCCACTATCTTCCTGAGAGTTGATGATTCTGCACAATTTTGTATCATCTGCAAAAATAGCAACATTGCTTTCTACTGCATCTACTAGATCATTAATAAATACATTGAAGATCACTGGACCCAGTACTGACCCCTGTGGGACCCCACTGCTAACAGTGACCCATTTTGAATATGATCCATTGACCACAACTCTTTGTTTTCTGCCCATTAGCAAGTTCCCTATGTATGTACACAGATTGTTCCCCAGTCCTTGCATCCTCAACTTTTTTCTGAAGGTCTACTTTCTGGGTATAGTTGGGATCTACTCTCTGGGCCAAGCTGGGTGGTACTATCTCGCCCTCTCTTTTTCTTTTTTTTTGCTGGAGGGATTGGTGTTATGCTAGGTACGCACCATGAGATTTTTTGGCAGATTTTCTGTCAGATCGATTAATTCCAACATGTCCTATATAATTTCCTAATAATTTCTGAGTGTTTTCCATTCTCTTCTATTGGAAATCGATCAGAAAACGAAAATTATTTGGAAATCAAATCTGCCAGAAAATCTCATAGTGTATACCTAGCAGTACCACTAGGCCCTCCAGTGGCCTTTCCTTTGTCTGATCATTATCTGACTCAGTAGTCGACCCCCATATTTCTTCTTCGGATTTTTGGGTTGTGGCTTTCGCCAACATTGTCATGTTGGACGATGAATTTTCTTTACATTGATAACTTTCTGGCAGAGGGCATCAGGTTTTCCTCAATTTGATGTTTTTTGCCCCATCTATTTCCCCTTCTATCCTGACGAGTACCCCAATCTCAGCTGCAGAAAAATACACCCACAACAGGATGTTCCAAGCTTTGTTGTTCTTTGAATGGTGAGTTGTACTGACTTTCCACATATGTAGCTTTTCCTAGGCCATTGATTTTTTTTTTCTAGAAGCCTTCTCATATAAGCCACAGTTGTGATGCACTTGTGATATTGTAGTCGCATACATCCCATGATGACTGTTTGCCATAAATACTTGTAACTGCTTCAGAGTTGCCATAGGCCTTTTGATAGCCTCTATGACCAGTTTCCTTCTCGCTTTTTCATGCAGTTTGGCAGGATGGTCTGATCTGAGATGGGTCTTAGTAGCACTGAAGCTTTTTCAAGTATTAATTTTAGACATTACTGTGCTTCTCTGGATTGATAAAGCCTTTTATTTTTTCCATCCAACCTTCTGCCTGCCCACATAATTGTTCCTGAAGTCTTTTGACAGTGGCTTCCCATCCGTAGTTGATTTGCTTTTAGCTGCACAACCAAACATTTATTGGAATGCTTCAGTTATACCATTTCTTATGCTGACTCAATCAAAATGATTCTAGTTAATCACAGGCGAAAGCCAATTTTATTGTCGGAAATTGAACTGTGTTCACAAGTCAAGCCCAACAGCATTGTTTACACTACCTTGATCCAGCACCCTGGACCTGTTCAGCAGTTAGTACCCCTTTGTGGGGCAGTAAGCAAGTAGAATTATGAAGATTTTGAGCCTAAACATTATTCATTTAACTGTACCCTGACACTTCAATAGCAATTACAAGCTCCTAGAAAATCACTTGTACAGATTCCTAATCCTCCTCTTACATAGGTAATATGTTTGGTTGAAGAAGGATATCTGTCTATCAAGTTCAACCAGAAAATATGGTACAACACTAGCCTGCACTCTTATGTATCCAACTTGATGCAGAGGAAGGTGAAAAACCCTTAAAAAGGCTTGGACCAATTAGCCCTAAAAGATAAAAAAAATTCCTTCGCAACCCCAGATGGCAATCAGATAAAATCCCTGGATCAACATTGCATGGAACTGCCTAGTAATTATAGCCATGGATGTCGATCAATGCAAGGAAAGCATCCAAGCCCCTTTAAAAATAGATATAAAATTTGCCATAAATACTTCCTTTGGTAAGTTATTTCACATTTTAACCACTCTTACTGTAAAGAACTCAGTTTTAAAGAGAATCTGTATTGTTAAAATCGCACAAAAGTAAACATACCAGTGCGTTAGGGCAGTGATCCCCAACCCTGTCCTCAAGGCCCACCAACAGTACATGTTTTGCAGGAAACCATAAACATCCACAGGTGAGGTAGTTAGTGTCTCAGCAGAGCTGGTTAACTACCTCTGTGGATTTCCACAAAACATGCACTGTTGGTGGGCCTTGAGGACAGGGTTGGGGATCACTGCGTTAGGGGACATCTTCTATTCCCCTCTGTCACAATTTCGCCGCTCCCCGCCACATTAAAAGTATGGCCACCAAAACAGGAAGTAGGTTGATGTACAGTATGTTCACACATAAAAAAATACATCCATATACATGCAGGCTGTATACAGCCTTCCTTTTGAATCTCAAGAGATCATTTGTGTGTTTACCTTCTGTCCCCCTGCAGCTCTCATCCACTGAATAGTGACAGGCTGTTTCTTCCTGCAGAGTGCAGACAGCTCTGCCCGTGTCTATAATTCCTCAGTATGTGTTAGTCAGCTCCTTTCACAGCCTAACAGACTATTTTTATCCAGCTCTCTTCTCTCACTGATATCAGAGAGCAGAGACGCTGCTGGCTTATGTAAATAACACACACGGGAGTGTGCATAGAGGGGCCTGGAGAGGGGCAGGCATAACCGATCAGCACTGAAGAGTTGGCAGCCTTCCAGACACATGGTGACAAGTCCGACAGGGGAAAGATAAGCTGATTCATTACAGAGACGGTGATAGTAGAAAGTGCTGCAGTAAGGCAGAGCACATTAGAATAGGTTTAGGAACTTGTAGGATGGTAGAAAAAAGGTTGACATTTTTGTTACAGAGTCTCTTTAAATAGATCACACAAAAAAACAATTTTCCTCCATATGCAGATCATGTCTCCTAGTCCTTTGCACAAGCCTGGGGATAAAAAGCTCATCTGCCAAGCTTTTATATTGTCCTTTGATGTATTTATACATGTTAATTAGATCTCTGCTCCAGAATAAATATGCCCAGTTTTCCTGGTAAGGACCTGCTTCAATACTTCAATGTTTCTCCTGTAATGTGGTGCTCAGAACTGTATTACATATTCCAGATGAAGCCTTACAAGAAAGTGAAACAGAGGCAGTTAATGCTAGCATACTGAGTTTTTATTTCCCTTTTAATGCATCCTCAAAATTATATTTGCTTTAGTTGCAGCTACTTGGCATTGAATATGATTATTCAAATTGCCAACCAGTACTCCTAAGTCCCTTTCCACGTTTGATGGCCCCATCTGTATTCTGTTTATTTTGTATGGTGTTAGACCATTGGTCCAACTAAGTTGATAACTTTGTTTTCCTATATTGAATTTCATCTGTTATTCACTTGCCCATATAGCCACCCTACCGGATTTTGTGGAAGTGAAATTTTCCGATCGGAAGTTTCCATTTCTGATCGGATTCCGGCGGAAATACTGCATTACCTCAACGCAGTAGTTTCAGACCAATCACAGAACTCTGAAGCATTGGACTAATGGGCCAGTCAGAAAATGCAAAAAGTAAAAAAAAAGGCTCCTCGCAACTCAGAAATCAATTGGAAATCCACAGAATCGTTAATTGGCATTGGCGGGAATTGGATTTTCTGCGGAATCTGAAATCTGCATTTCTGACCATATCCATCATTTCTCTTCAAATACAAAACTTTTTGTCATCTACAAAAATAGCAACACTACTTTCTACTTCATCTGTTAGGTCATTATAAAGTAAATTGAAGAGCACTGAACCCAGTATTAACCCTTGTGGAACCCCACCGCAGACAGTCACCCCTTTTGAATATGATCGATTGACCACAATTTGTTTTCTGTCCATTAGCTAGTTCCTTATCCATGCACCCAGATAAGGATTAGGTTTACTTTAGAACTTTTAAAAATAAAGCTTGGCTTGCAGATACCTTAAAATATGTTTTATTTTCCAAAGGCACCGCTATTTTATCCCCACTGCACCACACAGAGAGTCTACTACTAGGAGTTGATGCTCCTTCCTGCAGCAACTGCCTGTTGAATGCACCACTGCATGATCACTAGACGCTATTGATAGCTGCTAGCAAGAAGTTTTGAATCAGGATGATATCATGTACACCCTATTGATAGCTGCTAGATGGTGTTTAGATGGTTCCTGTCAGTCTGTGTCTCTACTGGCCATCCTGTGACAACAAAATGTGTAAACTAAGAGGATTTAGTTACTGTTGTCATACCAAAAACATTTTGTCCTGCATTTTCTGCAGTAAAATATAAACAATGTAAAACTAGTAGAGATCATCGGTGAGATGCTAATTAGACAACTTATGCAAATGTTAATATAGTTTGTATGAACATTGTAATTGGACCAGATGTAACTGGTCCAACTTCAGCCTGCATATAAATTGCAACAAAATTTGTATCAAGCAAGAGCAATATGGAATACATTGATTATCTCTACAATTCAAGCCAGAAAAACATAAGAATTAGATTTTGGGTTGACCCCAGGGGGCCAGAAAGATATAGCTGTCTCTTATTGTTCTGGATTAGTTCTGCACATTTGCAAATTCACATTAATGTTAACCCAAGGTGGGCATGATATGGAGGCTGCCATATTTATTTCCTTTTAAATAATACCAGTTGCCTGGCAGCCCTGCTGATCTGTTTGACTGCAGTAGTGTCTGAATTACACTAGAAACAAGCATGCAGCTACTCTTGTTAATTCTGACAATATTGTCACAAACGCCTGATCTGCTACTTGCTTGTCAGGGTCTATGGCTGAAAGTATTTGAGGCAGAAGATCAGCAGGACAACCAGGCAACTGGGCAGCACGGTGGCGTAGTGGTTAGCTCTCTCGCCTTGCAGCGCTGGGTCCCTGGTTCGAATCCCAGCCAGGGCACTATCTGCAAAGAGTTTGTATGTTCTCCCCGTGTCTGCGTGGGTTTCCTCCGGGCACTCCGGTTTCCTCCCACATTCCAAAAACATACAGATAAGTTAATTGGCTCCCCCTAAAATTGGCCCTAGACTACAGTACTTACACTACATAATATAGACATATGACAATGGTAGGGATTAGATTGTGAGCTCCTTTGAGGGACAGTTAGTGACAAGATATATATATATATACACTGTACAGCGCTGCGTAATATGTCGGCGCTATATAAATACTAAATAATAATAAAGGGAAATAAATATGGCAGCCTCCATATCATTCTCACCTCAAGTTCACTTTAAGCCACTGTGGCGAGACAAGCCTCCTGGTCCAACCATGGTTCCCACTCTAGTGCCCTACAAGTAGTATGTGCATCGCAGTGCACACATACCAGATACTCATATGGAGGTTGCCTACAACTACACATAGGTACACTGGAAACTAGCGCTGCATGAGCCTGTTACTGAATCCAAACAGAAAAATGCAAACATTTTGATTTTCTGGACATGCCTTATTGAAGCACTCTGATTCTCTGGACACGCCTTATTGAAGCACTCTGATTCTCTGGACATGCCTTATTGAAGCACTCTGATTCTCTGGACATGCCTTATTGAAGCACTCTGATTCTCTGGACACGCCTTATTGAAGCACTCTGATTCTCTGGACATTCCTTATTGAAGCACTCTGATTCTCTGGACATGCCTTATTGAAGCACTCTGATTCTCTGGACATGCCTTATTGAAGCACTCTGATTCTCTGGACATGCCTAAGGCTAGGTCCACATTAGACACAGTTGCAGGACGGACACTGCAGTCCGGATCAGGGGAAGATTAGGGGAAGTACCTCCGTACTGAAAACTGATGAAGGTGCATCAGTTTTGCATCAGTTTCCGTTCAGTTTTTCCCTGACAGAAAACGTCTCTATCATTAGGAAGGAGTGGGAGGATTTTTTTGGGCCAATCATAAAGCTCAGGCTATCCATTTTCACATCAGTTTTTTTGCCTGTGGAGCTGGAGTTGCGTTTTCTCATTGCTTTTTTTACTACCCCTGCGTGTATCCGTGGTCCTGATCCGTTGCGTGAAAATGCAGCAGGTCCGGACCTTCCGTTCAGGCTTTGAAAACGGGTCCCCGCAAACGCAGATGGATCCGTTTTTTACTTGGGTGAGGCTGGCTGCTATTTTAAACATTAGTATCCGGGACTCCGTTTTTCATCAGGTTTGAAAAACGCAGCCACGGATACGTTTCCGGACCTAGTGTGGACCAGCTCTTATTGAAGCACTCTGATTCTCTGGACATGCCTTATTGACGCACTCTGATTCTCTGGACATGCCTTATTAAACACTCTGATTTTCTCAACATGCAGGCTAATGTAGTGCTGGCTTCCAATGTTCCTATTTTGCAGCCCCCATGTGATTATGGACTAGAGTTGAACCAGGAGACTTGTCGCACCACCTGTGGCATAACTTGTTTTTACAAATGTACAGAACTAATCCAGGACACTGATTACAATTAGACAGAGATCTTTTTTTGCAGACAAGCTAGGATAATCCAAAAATTGTATCCTTGTGTTTTCTGGCCTTTTTTTTTAATTGTTTATTTAAGGCGTCCTCAGTATAGCTGAAAGGGCATGTCCGAAGAATCACAGTGTGTGTGTTTTTCAATGCTTACAGGTGAGCAAAGATACAACCAGTTCTTTATTTAACTGTACTTGAATGGGTACAACAGATCTTTTGTTGTATTTTGCCTGGATTTCCTCCATGTGCATCGATTTCTTCCTGCTTCACTCAGAACAGTGTGTGAACATGAAGCAGAGCTTCTCCTCCAACTGCTACTTTCAAGGTTCACTCAACCTTGTTAACCAGTGCTTTAGTACCCTTTACCTAAAAACATTTATTCATGTGCAGGCTCATCTTTCACTCAAATGGACCAATTTAAAAAGATGGCAATCAACTGATTGTCCGAAAAGTATAAACATTTTTAGAGAAATAATTCCGTGTTAAAGTTTAGCTTAAATAATTATTATTGTATAAGGGATCGCAACTTGTCACAGATTGTCACCTCTCTCTCTTTGATTGCCAAGTTCTTAAAGGAGTGATCAGTTGAATGTCACTTTACAGATCACCAAAAATGTTCTCCTATTTGCAGGTGTAGAATACCACCAGTTTATGTAAAATAGTAGTGCTTGTTTTGAAAAACTCTGTTCAACAGTTTTTCTTGGGTTGCCAGTGGAGTTCCATTGGTGACTGGTGCTTTCTGCTGGGACCTCTGCAGTAAAATGTGGCCTAGTTATGGCTGTTAAATGAGGCAATCCATGCCGACAGTCCCTCTGTGAAGCTATCTTTCTCAACTCTGCTGCATCTCGTAATGTGATCACAATTTTAACATAGATTTTTAGCTTCAGAAGCTCTATTTCAAACAAATAGGGTAACTTTTGAACATTCTATTTACTAAGTTATTAGATGGTTCGATCCATTAGTGGGAATGGGTTTTACATTAGTAACAAAACTGTCCCATTTTCTCTATATAACCAAATTAACATCTAAAAGTAAAGTGAATATGTTATTACAGTTTATATCTTTTTTTCCTAGGTGCTAATGCATATTCAGTTTTAGTATTTGGACTTATACATTATATATTAGGTTAACACTGTGTAAAGTTGTTTATGTAAATAACTGCTGCTCTAGAAAATGTCATTGTGGAATCTGATCAAATGCTTGCAGTAATACAAAAAAAAAACTTTTTGTATTGCTGTAGTATTATGACATCTAGTGGTAAAGATGTGTTATTTCCAAAGCAAGAATTGATATGAATTCTTCTTTGTACTCTATCAGTGTAGTGTGATCTGCCGGTACTCCATAAATGCCGGAATTAAATTAGGACAATGTTTGCTTTTTAGTCATGTCAAAATAAATTGAAACTCTTTAATACTTATGTATTTTCTAAAATGTTTTTCCCTGTACAGGGAGCAGATATTACGAGTAAAAGAAGATGAGAATGTTCCATTCCTTCTGGTTGGTAATAAGTCAGATCTAGAAGATAAAAGACAGGTCTCTGTGGAAGAGGCGAAGAGCAGAGCTGATCAGTGGAATGTCAATTATGTAGAAACTTCAGCTAAGACACGAGCCAACGTTGATAAGGTTAAAAAAAAAAGTCTAAATATGTATATGTCCTTTTCTTTAAAACAATATATGACTGGTTTATCAGTACAGACCTCCTCTTTATGATATCAGAATAGAATATGCATCCTTTCCAAGAATAGCTGTAATTACATTGTCACTACTCCTTATGTACTGTAACTTATTCTGCTCACACCAAGTATAATTAATATTCAGGCAAATTAGGGCATAGGTCACCATAATGGGCCTATAGCCTAATCTATCAAGCAAGGATTTTGACCATAGTGTTGCTACATGTGTAAGGGTTTAATTATAAAGATGTGATAACAGTTTGTTTTCCCCACTTTTCAAAATGTGATCACCAATTTTATAATGCAAAATTTATAAAAGGATGACAAGGATTTATTGCATGGAGTTACTACTGTAATTACTTTAAAGTGGAGATCTGTAGCTCCATTCACTTGAATAGAGTAACAGACCAGCAGAAAATATAGGGGTTTGTGACATTTTGTGCTTCATTGTGGCCATATACCACAACAGACTCTAGCCCAGCCTTTCTCAACCTTTCTACCCTGGAGGAACCCTGCAAATAACTGGGATATCAGGGAACCCCTGCAAACAATTTTTTGATCTCAAGGAACCCCTGCATTTATTTTGGAGGAGGCATGGTTTTTAAAAGTATGTGTGGCTGTTTATTTCACTACCCCTATTACACTACCACTCATTATACTGTCTCCTGATCCCCCAATTTAGTGCTTCTTGTTGAAGTATCACCTATCATAATGTGCTCTATTATACTACCCCACGATGGGGGAAAATGCCGAGGAACCCTGGGGTTCCAGGGAACCCTGGTTGAGAAAGCCTGCTCTAGCCTGAGAAAATAGATATGTTTTTGAGCAGTGCATCATTTATTTGGGGAAACAAGCTTATACATTTACCACGTTACTTAAAGGAATCGTCAGGCAAAAAAAAAACTTACCTGGGGCTTCTACCAGCCCCATGCAGCCAATCTGTGCCCTCGTAGGCATTCACTGCTGCTCCGGGTACCCCGGCGCCAGCTAGTTCAACTTTCCCCGACCTCGGGGTCGGCGGGCCGCCACATGTACATTTGCACGCATTCCTGCTGGTGCATGAACATTTACACATACATTTTTACGCGTTAGTGTTGCAACGCGTAAAAATGTATGCGTTGCTCCACTAACGCATGGTGCAACAGAAGAAAAGACATTTATAGATACACTAAATGTGACGTTATTAAAGTCCCTTTTGAATTTGGCATGCTTCATTTAAACCCCAATAAAATAACATTTTGGCTTACTAATGATATTTGTGTGTGTAAAACTAGGGATGGTCAATGAGTTGCTAATAATGCAAAGTTGATGCAAACTTTATGGGTTATTTTATGCAGCTTGAAAATGGACAAATCGTATTCTGTAGTAGCTTTATAAACTTTGTGTCAACTCAGAATTATTTGCATCTCTTTGACCATCATATATAAAACACATAAGGCTTGTCTTCACACGCCATGTGTGTTTCATCAGAGTTTTTCTTTGATTACCCGGCAGGTTGGTTTTGCAGTGTGCCATTTTCCTATAATGATGTGACATACTGCTTCGCGGAGTTGAACCAGCAGCCTGTGTTCTATCCAAATTCCACCCCCTATGCCGGAGGTTCTCAAACTGGCAAACTGGGTACCTCAGCACCCTGATGCATCACGAACACTTCCCAGGGGTGCCACAGCTGCCTTCCCAGTCACATATCCTGATTACATCTAGATGCAGGGCTGGCTGTGCCTGTATTCAGTGTGTGAGCAAATCCCTGCCACTGGTGTCTACTAAGTGAGGCTGGGGAGGACCCCTCCAACCTCAGTGGGGTGGGGAGGATAAACAGCAAAAAAGGGGTAAAGAGGTGCCCAGGTATAGATAAAACTAGGTTAAAAACACTAAAAACTTAAAAAGTGAGATGGCTCACATTAATAAGGACAGCCTCGTAAGATTTATTTAGGACAGGCAATGCGTTTTGTGGGTCAGAGCCCACTGCCCCAGGCCAATACACGTGCCAAGGTAAAGTCAGCCAGTAGCATTTAAGTGCCTCGATGCTACTGGCTGGCTTTACATTGGCACTTGTATGTTAAACCTAGCTTTATCCATACCTGGGTTCATTTTTACCCCCTTTTTCCCATACAGAGGTTCTCCCATAAATCTCCAAGCATAATAAGGCAGAGTTTTCCTTAAAGGCATCCCTTCTAGACTCTGCCTAATTATGTCTGCAGATTGGGGCTATGCCTAATTATGTTTGCAGCTGCAAACATAATTAGGCATAGCCCCAATCTGCAGACATAATTAGGCAGAGTCTAGAAGGGATGCTGCCTATCTAAAGGGGGCTACTGCCTACCTAAAGAGGTACTCTGCTATCAAGAGAAGAATACTGACCATCTAGAAGGGACACTGCATATAACTAAAGGAGGGCACTAGAAGTCAAACAGGGATAATGCCTATCTAAAGGGGGACATTTTTTAACCTGCCGGGCGTTCTGATTCCTGTGGCCGTGGGAACGTTTTTTGCACATTTTTTTTTTCTTTATCATGTAGCTAGCCTAGCGCTAGCTACATGATTCCCCCCTCCCTGTGGCGTCCCTCCCTGCCCTCCGATCGCCGCCGGCGTAATCACCCTTCTGGAAATCCCGCTTTGAACCATGGCGACAAACATCGTGACGTCATCGTCGTCGTGACGTCACAGGGAGTCCCGATCCACCCCTCAGCGCTGCCTTGCACTGATTGGCCAGGCAGCGCACAGGGTCTTGGGGAGGGGGGGGCCTGTATTGCGGCGGGTAGCAGCGGATCGGCGGCAAGCGGCGGCGATAAGGTAGGACACGCAGCAAGGAAAGTGCTTGCTGCGTGTTTAAAAAAAAAAATTCAAATCAGCCCAGCAGGGCCTGAGCGGTGACCTCCGGTGTCTCGGGACGAGCCTAGCTCGTCCAGATCGCCAGGGAGGTTAACTAAGGCTGGACAATACCTGCCTAACTAGAGAGGAAATGTTTAATATGGTGTTTGTAATGCATATTCTTGGGCCATATTTGATGAGTAATATTGCAACCGTGCATTTTCGATAATTGTTTTTGTAAAGGGGTGCATTTAAAAAATTAGGGTCATCAAGGGTGTCTTGACCTGGAAAATTTTGAGAACCACTGCCCTATGCAATCATTACTCACAGGAAGTAGTCAGAGAGGAGCTGGGATGGGGGACCAACAACCTTTTTTCTGTGAATTCAGCAGGGGGCAGAGGATGGAGGTGGGTGAGGTCAGGTTGGTGGCTTGGTGCAGAGTAAGAAATGTCCTTTCTGCTGCCAGCTCTACACTTTGTGCACAGATCTTTGGGTCATATGACTTTCTTGGATCCTCTCTGGAAAGGTTGCATCAAATGTGAAAATTGTGTGAGTAATTGCAGTCTCCACTTCACTTTTACTAATACAGTACAATCTTGTTATAGTAAACCCTGATATAGTAAAACTTTGGGTATAGTAAACTGAATGTCCAGGTCCCAGCCAAGCACCATTATAACTATATGGGAGTAACGCCTGGTATAGAAAACCGGACATAATAGAACTTCTGTTATAGTAAACCTGTTTTTTGGCCCCTGCTGTGTTCTTTTTCTGGTTATAGTGGAAAGTGGGCGGGTACATGCATCATACATCAGAGACCCACCCATGAGCTGTGATCGTTGGGCAGGATGGCAGCACACTACACTGCACACTGCTCTGGGCCTATGCAAATTATCTCAACAGCACCAGCCGGAGAGACCTATGCTTCCATTGTAAGCTGCTGCCTGATTACTGAGGGGATTGCCTGTCATCTGTGACTTGCTCATGCATGGCTGCAATGCTGCAGTATCATCCAGGCTGCACAGAAATGTGGACAGAGGCACACACTATAAGTACAGTACCTGCATTAACTGGTGAGACCTATGCTTCCTGTGCAAACTGTTGCGTGATTATTGCATGCAAATCCCTGTGTACTAAGCACTGTGCATTTTGATCTAGCTTAGATGCTATCTGTGTCCGCTTGCTGAAGCATTGAAAAGAAAAAATGATTCCCAATTATTAACTAAATAAACATACAGTACTATAGCATACTTTATGTGCTCGAGTATGACAATTTCTGATATAGTAAACTACTTTACCCGGTCCCTTGGAGTCTACCCTAAAGGAACTCTACTGCAATAAATTCTGGAAAGTGACCTTAAGGCCTTCGGAGCACTTCACACTATTGGCTTGATTCACTAAGACAGATAGCATGCCTTATCAAAGTTAACACGCCTTATCAGAGTAGCATAGCAAACTTATGCTTGCTAATTGGCAATGACGAGAGCTCCACTCGTCCTGCCCTGAGCCTCTGCGGGTTCGTAGCGCTCGCTATGCTACTCTGATGAGATGTGTTAACTTTGATGAGGCGTGCTAACTTTGATAAGGCATGCTATTTGTCTTAGTGAATCAAGCCCAATGAGTCAAAACACTTAATTTTGCGTAATGGCCACAGCGGACTTGTTGATGTTCAGACATGTGCCAACATGTCCAGTGTCCATTGCAGTGACGGAACATAAACTCACTGCATGTACAATAATTATTGACACGGGACAGATGTCAGACTGTGCTACTACAGCAATGCTGTGATGCAACAGCCATGTCTGAACAGGTTTCTTTTTCAGTGGACAGTGACGGCAGACCTTCCAACAATTTGCAATAAGACAGAGGGACTCTTTGTGCCACACCCATAGCCAGGCCCCCAGCACACTCCTAGTCTTTGATACCAGAAATAATTTAGAAGCAAAAGATGCAGTTTTAATAATTCAGACCGCATTGGTCCTCTCTATCATCATTAGTTCCTTCATTCTAACATTTGAAAATAAGAAATATATCAATTTAAATAATAGAAATAATATTTTGAGTCTTTAAAACACATTTATAAGTAGAATACAACACATATTTGCATAGATCTGTACATAAGTCCTGAAAGATGGACAAATGAGGAAGATAGAGGGATTTGGTTCCCAAAGAGGGAATGTCCTTCTGAAAAAGCGACAGCTGGGAGCTACAGTGTGTGATAGTGTATCATTATATGCATTTTTTTAATTTTAAGCGTTGATGTCAGTGGTAGAAATAAATGCTCAATATACTACAGTAATTTTAAATATCTGGTGTGTTTAATGGTTTTTTTTGTTTGTTTGTTTTGTTTTTGTAAAAATTGTTTGTTTTTTTCCAGGTTTTCTTTGATTTGATGCGTGAAATTCGTGCTCGAAAAATGGAGGATAGCAAAGAGAAGAATGGCAAAAAGAAGAGAAAAAGCTTAGCTAAGAGAATACGGGAGAGATGTTGCATTTTATAATGAAAACTCATCACTTTTACTTTTTTTTTCTTTTAATAAGAAACATAACTCGTTAGCATGCCCTCAGACAGCTCAGGTGTCCAGCTGTCATTTTCATTTTGGAGACATTACATTACACTAAGGCATGGTTGGGACACTACTCTGGACAGATATTGTTTTATCACCATAAAAAATACAAAAGAAATCACTGCATCATTTGAAAACAAAACCCATTTGAAAGACAGACATGCTTATGCGTACCTGTACAATGTTCCTGAATGTACGTTAGAGGGCCGCAATGGTAGTCTGTGAATACCTATTAGCGAAAGATCATTTTTTTTCTCAATAATTGTACTTTTAGAAGGATCAGCAGCACTAATCAAAATCTATACAGGCTTCATTGCAAACAGGCTTGTATGTGCTATACCAGGGCTAAATTGTAGAATTTAAGGTTGTCTGGAAATATCTGCCAATTAATTTTCTACTTTGTTTTTAAATAGGTTTTCCAACTTAAAGGAAACCTGAAGTGAGAGGTACATGCAGGCTATCATATGTATTTCCTTTTTAACAGTACCAGACTGTTCTGGCATCAGTAGTGTCTGAAACACACCTGAAACAAGCATGTGGCTAATCTTGTCACAAACATCTTATCTGCATGTTTTTTCTGGGTCTGTATGGCTAAAAGTATTAAATGCAGAGGATCAGCAGGACAGCCAAGCAAGTGTATTGTTTAAAAGGAAATAAATATGGCAGTCTCCATATCCCACTTACTTCAGGTTCCTTTTACGTTTCCCGCCTACTCATGTAGCAGAGAGAATCCCCTCTACAAACCTCAAAGCAGGGGGCTGCCCATTGAGTAGATCGTGATCTTCTGATTGATTGCAAAGGACTTCATGGTAGATCCCAACCGTACTATATTTTCCATTCTGTATATACAATTGTTCTCCTAAAATTGTATGTAGGTAGAGCACTTCGAAAGGCTAATTTTTAAAGTAGCTCACAAGCTGAAAAAGTGTGGGCACCTCTGGTAACAGGCATTTAAGAAAGATCTAAATTGTACACCTATATTTTACATTTCTGAGAAAAGTTTGCCATACAGAAGTGATTATTTGCCTTTGAGACTGCAGCCAGGAACCTGGATATGAACATGTACACATAAATAAGCCAAGCCTGGATTTTGATTGCTATGAAAATAGTGGGGGAACAGCAATAAATCATACCAAAGGCTGAGATGTTTGTAAAACACACTAGCCTGGGAGATCTAAACTAGTGGAATGCTATTTACAATCATACAGATGTAAATAGATTTAGTTTAGACATACTGTATATAGGCATTAAGGTGCTCTGGAATTACTTTGAAATATGTGTACTAAAGCTGGCCATACACTATAAAAATGTTTGCCCAATTAGACATTTGATTAGACAAAAATATCTAATTGGGCAAAAATTGTGTTTTCCATCACACACCGCGATTGGCATTAGCTGCATTATAAAAGAGCTGGAGCTCATTATAACACAACTAGAGTACTGAACTTGTGGTGAAAAATACTTAATTGCAATTAAAAATGTATATTTAAAAAAAGCATTAGGTCGTCTTCCACATTTCAAACAGACCTGTCCCTAGACTTGTGGACAACAGAAGGAAAGCTGCACCCCTTCTAAAACTTCCACCAGCCCGTATGCCTTTAAACAAGGGTGGGATGAAAGTCCTACATTGCCCAGTACTGTTGGGCCTGAAAGTAATTCAGGCAATAATGGGAGGGGCTTTATATCAGTGAATAAAGTAAACGCATAGCTACCCCTCCCCAGTTAGTGGGTAGAGTATACATGCTCATTCTCCCCATGTATTTAAAATATGAAAACATTCACATGGGTATCCTCTTCATCGTTCATCTTCTGTGGTTCCTTAAAGTGAACCCCTAGTTAAAGTAAACTGATGAGATAAACAATTATATTTATCCTCCTACAACTAAAAATGACTTTTGTAAGTATTCAAGGGATATCTTTTATATACTGTCTGAAATCAGTGGCAGCCTATTAAGTGTCTAAGAGTTAGAAAAGGGTCAACAGTTCATGTATTTTATCTCTCTCTGCCCTCAGACGTTGTATTCTGCCAGGAAAACTTTTATGGCTATAATTTGCTTATCAGTGATGCTTACTATATTTCCGATAAGACAGATGCTGTCACTTCCATGCCTAGAAATTAACTCTTTCAGGCAGCAAAATCAAGTAAAACAGCCTGGTTATTAATATGTTTAGTGCAGTACATACACATTTATCTCATCATGTCACATATCGCCGCAGTTACACTTTAAAGTGTTGTCGATGATTTGAGTCATCTCAGATGGGTGAGAGGAGGTGCCCCAAAAGACTGTAAAAAGGTAAAAGCAGTATAAAATAAAACAATCTTACCACTTAAAGTGAAACTTAACTGAGCATCAAAAAAAACCTTTCACTTACTTGGAGCTCCCACCAGCCCTCTGCAGACGTCCTGTGCCTTCGCTGTCACTCACCAATCATCCGGTACCCGCTGGCAGCCAGTTTAGTTTTCGGGCAACTGGCTAGTCAGCGGGCCAGTGCTCCTGCCGCGTGTGTACCTCGATCGTGCTCCCATTGAGCTGGCCATCATGCGCAGTGTGCCTTCGCATGCGCAGGGCGGTGATGGGAGCACAATTGAGGGCCGCGCAGGTACACTGGCCTGGCAACTGGTCAAAAAATTGGCTGCATTCAGGGGACCGAATGATCGGTGAGTGATGGCGAGTGCACCAGACGTCTTCAGGGTGCTGGTGGAAGCCCCAGGTAAGTGAAAGGTTTTTTGTTTTGTTTTTTATGCTCAGTTAAAGAGACCCCGGGGTGGATGTATTAAATCTTAAGAGGACCCAAAGGCATGTCATGTGCACAATGACATGCCTCTGTGTCTCTATATTGCCGTTGCTGGTTCCCCTCCCCAGGTGTGTCGCGGCTTAGCTTCCGATTAGAGGAAGCTAGGGAGGCAGAGAGCGGTGGGGGGAGCTGCGCTATGAAGGAGGCGGGGGAGGCGATGCTTGAAAAATTTATTGACCGGCTGAGAGGTAAACATCAGGCTAGCGACAAGCAGATTGTCGCTAGCCTGGTGATATTTTCAGGGGGGCACAGCAGACCCTGGGGGGGACTAGCAGCGGCAATAGAGAGACACAGAGGCATGTCATTGTGCACATGACATGCCTTTGGGTCCTTTTAAGAGTTAATACATCCGCCTTGGGGTCTCTTTAAGGTCCACTTTAAGAGGAAGGGGATTAAGAACTTTTCAATTTTATTGGACACTAAAACACGAAGCTTTTCATGGGCTTTTCCCACTTCTTCAGGTCAAAAATACAGTACCTGTATGTAGAGCATCATGACCATAGAGGGCCTTGTAAAGTCATCTTGTAGCTACCTCAGTTCCCTAATGTCTACTCTTCAAATTGGGCCAAATGACAAGAATCCCAGCCACTGCACATATTTTTACACATGCGTGGGGGTTCTTCTCACTGGAATCCTTGTATATCATTTCAAAGGCTGGAAAGTGTAATGGTTAAGGGCTCTGCCTCTGACATAGTAAGCCAGCATCTACTCATTAGGAATTCTTGAGCAAGACTCCCTAATACTGCTACTACCTACTGAGTGCGCTCTAGTGGTACCTCGCAAGCTTTTTGAGTCTGGCTGGAGAAAAGGCACTATACAAATTATTGGAATTATGTTTATTTCAGCTGAAAGTCTTCCTTACAGAAGACTGAAATACGATTCTGAATCACTCTATTAAAATATGCTTAACATAAACACTACACATGCACAATTTTATGCATAAATTGCACACAAAAAAAAAAAAAGGATTAGTAGGAAAAAAAAAATCTCTTGAAATACTTTCTGTGGAGACCAGGATGCTGCACAATGGAATTAGGCAATCTCAAATGTAAAATTCCAAGAAAGCTAGCACTCCAATAAAAAAAGTTGATGATCTACAGTAGTTTAACTCATTAGAGTTGACAAGCCAACATGTTTTGTCACTAGGGACCCTTTGTCAAGGCACTGAGTGGATAGATGACACATCATCTGTCCATTCACTGCTTCGATAGGAGTGACCCCAAAACATTGGCTTTTCTATTATAGTGGATAAAACTACATCATCCTAAAGGTCCATACACACGCCGGACTGAAGTAAACGACGGGTCCGTCGTCACCCCCTGCTGGGCGGGCGTTCCAGTGACAGTCCGGCGTGTGTACAGTCTGTCTGCAGACCGATACGGCTGTTTGTGAGAGATCCGCCTGGCAGATCGCTCAGAAACAGCCGTATCAGTCTGCCGACAGACTGTACACACGCTGGACTGTCTGCTGAAAACACGCCCAGCAGGAGGTGACGACGGACCCGTCATTTCCTGCAGTCCGGCGTGTGTACGGACCTTTACCTACTTAAATGCTAGCTTTCTTGAACACTTATATTTTTGCAAAAAATTGCTTAACGCAACATTCCTTATGAATGACTTTACACATTGTGCCCGGTTTACTAAAAAATTGTCCTGCTGGAGAATATAAATTGAAAAACCTGGACTGTTAAAAAAAATTAAAAAAAATCCGGTATTAATTTACTATGTTCAGCTGTGTCACATCAGGACATATATTGCTAAAAAAAATAAAGGTGAAGTGAACTAGTAGCACATATCAACAGTGCAAACTTAAAAAAATACACCTACAACAGGATGTGGATACCTGCTAAATGCATGGATACATGCTACTGCAATAGCTTACTGTAAATACTAATTTGCTAACATTTCAGAAGCCTCACTTGACTCTGATATATCCCATGCAAAAGTTTGTCTGCTTAGACTTCTGGGTCTTTTTTTTCCCCCCCTCTATTGTTTTCCAGTCCAGGAAATCCTTTGTTTAATCAGCCTCCTGGTGGTGGTAATTAAAGGTGCGTACACACGCACCACCGCTGGCAACGACGGGTCCGCCGGACCCTCCCGCTGGGCGGACGTTCAGCCGACAGTAGAACGTATGTACGCGCTGTCGGCGGACTGATAAGGCTGCTTCTGAACGATTCGCTGAGCGGATCGTTCAGCAACAGCCTTATCAGTCCACCGACAGCACATACACACGTGCTACTGTCGGCTGAACGTCCGCCCAGCGGGAGGGTCCGGCGGACCTGTCGTTGCCAGCGGTAGTGCGTGTGTACGCACCTTACTTAAAGCTGTACTTTAAAAGCCAATTGCAGTGCTGAAAGAAGTCAAAGGGTGCATTATTAAATATGCAATTTACTTTTTTCATTCTCTTCTCAAATGTTGCAGAGTGTGTACAGAGTTTGGTATGCTCCAGCTTTCCACATTGATGCTCTGGGATGTCGGTAAACACAAAGCTTGTTTTATGTCTGTGTCTTAGCTCTTTAAAGAACAAGTGACACCCATGCTAACCTAGAAATGAAAAAACACATATATAAGTAGATATATTTACATAACAGATGTATTGCACTATCTACGTTATGATTCCTGTGAATTTTATAAAGGAAAAGCAGAGAATCCTATTCTAGACAGTTTCCATATTGGTTACATTTGAATGAAGCTAATCCTGACATCATTTCCTCCCTCACTCTTTTTTCTTCTCTTGCTAATTGTGTATTCATTACCCGCCCTCCTCCCAGACGCTTCAGACACTCCCACTGAGGTCTAAACTAGGAAGTGCACTGTCTTATGTCATTAGAAGGAGGGGGAAATAAAGGGAAGAGGAGGAATATATTATAGATAAAAAGACCCCCCTCATGCAACTGTTTTGACAGAGGATTGGCAATTAAAGGGCCAGTGCTCCTAAGGCATGTGATAACTCCAAACCATAACAGCAGAAAAAGTTTTGGTACTTATCCGTTAGCCGGGCGCATCCGGCAGGTGGCGCTAATTACTATTCCCCCTCCAGGTCGACATGGATAGTAGGGAAAGATGTAACTCTGGTGGAGTTTTGTCGCCACCTAGAGGATGCGCCCGGCTAATGGATAAGTACCAAAGTTTTGAATGCAGGATTAGCATCTTTATCACGTAATACACTCAGACCAGTTGCTGTTAAAATTTGATTTTTATGGTGACAATCCCGCTTTAAAGTACCTGCTCAGGAGCTCAGACACAGGTTGCTTTTTGTACTGCAGATTGTCACTGCTATAGGTGGCAATCTTATCAAAAAGATTCAGCCCTTTCTTCACCTTTGCAGTCTGGGCAGTAAGATAAATGCATTCTGTGCAACAGTCTGAGGCCCGGTGCACACCAAAACCCGCTAGCAGATCCGCAAAATGCTAGCAGATTTTGAAACGCTTTTTGTTATTTTTCTATAGCGTTTCAGCTAGCATTTTGCGGTTTTGTGAAGCGCTTTTGGTGTAGTAGATTTCAGATATTGTTACAGTAAAGCTGTTACTGAACAGCTTCTGTAACAAAAACGCCTGCAAAACCGCTCTGAACTGCCGTTTTTCAAAGCGGTTTGCGGTTTTCCTATACTTAACATTAAGGCAGAAACGCATCCACAATCCAAAAAATGCCTCACCCCGGGAGTATGCGTTTCTGCAAAACGCCTCCCGCTCTGGTGTGAACCACCCTATTGAGATACATTGACCAAGCGTATCCTCAGCGCAAGCCGCTGCAGAAACGCTGAAAAAGCCGATCGGTGTGCACCAGCCCTGAGACTGACTTCCTGTTATTTGTTACTCCTGGTCATATGAACAAAATTTCAATACAGGAACCCAAATGCAATTAGGGTTTTCTCCTAAAAAGATATTTTTTCATCTTCTATTTAAAATAAAATCTACCGTATTTAAAATACCTTTTCAGCACTTTGCAATTGAAAAAGTACCAAAAAGTTGGTGAATTTTTTTTTCTTTTTTTGCTTGCTGGTGGTTTAAAAGGTTTTTAGCTGTAGAAATCACATTTCACCCAAAAAGATAACATTTCAGTACTCTGGCTACTATTAGATCTGTGCATTTAGATGGGTTTTAAGGTGCCCAGTCATCTGCTTCTACAAATATTAGTGTTCTAGTTGAATTTAAGTTTCAATTAATTTATGAAATTGAAAAAAAATATTAATGAATATCTCCATTTGATACAGTGTACATATTGATCTTTTATTAAAAAATAAATGATCAAGGTGGATGGAAATTATTTTGTCAGTCTGGTTTCATTTGACAGCAATTTAATTATTTTCAGCTGGCATCACTGAAAATGATCAGACTTACCTCATTTGCGGTTACCATAAGAACAAACCAGCCACCCCACGAAGTGAAGCTTATTCATTTGTGCATAGCTCATCCACTCAATCAAACTATCTACATTATGTCTAAAGTTTTAATTCAACTGGCATTCTGTAGGGAATATCAGTTTAGCTCATTATAGGGTGGTTTCCATTGATTTTTTGTGTGTGTGAACTTTTAATAACGTGTTTATAGGGGAAAAAGGCTTCTAGTACTTGATAAATTCAACCTTTGTGTTAAACTACCTGACTAAAATGTCATAAAATTTAGATGTGCCATACTCATGGTCTTGATTACATTTTGTAGAATCATATTTTTATAGATGGATAACCCTCACACTGCCTGGCATGTAAACTTAGGTTTATGGATTAAAGCACAGGTGTCGAACTCCAGGCCTGGAGGGCCAGATCCATGCCAGTGTTTAGGATGGACTGAGATGTTCTACCTGATAGACCACACCTTTCCTGACTCAGACCCATCGATTAATTTGAGCTGTGTAAAAAATGTGTAAGGATCTCGGCCCTCATAGGACCGGTTTGACATACCTGGATTAAAGGAATACTTAAGTCTAAAATAAAAAATGATCTTTACTCACCCGGGGCATCCCTCAGCCCTCCGAAGCTGGATGGTGCCCTCGCAGCCCCGCTCCGATCGTCCTGTCCCCGCCGGCGGCTACTTCCGGGTTCAGCGACAGCCGCCGACAGGCTGGGAACACGGCTGATTTTCCGCGTTCCCAGCCGCTATATCACCCTTTATGCTGCTATAGCGTATAACATATACCGCCGCCGAACCTGGAAGTAGCCGCCGGCGGGGGCAGGACGATCGGAGCGGGGCTGCGAGGGCACCATCCAGCTTCGGGGGGCTGAGGGATGCCCCGGGTGAGTAAAGATAATTTTTTATTTTAGACTTAAGTTTTCCTTTAAAGAGTGGAATTCGTAATATTTTCTGATAATATAAGACTTTTGTATATTTATTTTTTATTTTTGAAATATTTACTACTACTCGTATATTAGCACTTAAAAATGTGAGTTTTACATTTGTAAATGTGCTGATCCATTAAGAAATGATTGAGTCAAATGACAAAAGAATCATGTGATTTGCTACATAAGTAACAGTAAAATTGCTGTGTGCTCCCTGCGCAGGTCAACTTACTGCAATGTTCTGCATGCGGCCCCTAGTACCTTGCATAAGTATTCATCCCCTGCAGGACTCCTGAGATTGAGGCAAGAGATGGGTCGAAAATAGGCTTTACATTGTTCACATTGCGTTTCATTCATGCAGTGGTGTGATGTGCTGCGGTAATTTCTTCTGCTGCCCGAAAATCGCACCACACCATGTGAGAAACCGGCCTTAATAGTAGTCAGTTGGAAAATGACTTGAATAGTGAATTGTTGAATGTTTTATTCATTTGTGGCATAACCCTCTCAGTCAAAGCATTAACATTTTTATTAAAACCATGTTAATTCAAGTTTGTAACTATAAATGTAGAACCTGGGAGGAAAAATCTTAAGCATGGTACTTTTGTATGTAAGTTGTACAAAACTCACGTGTTTCATTGATATTTTAAAAAGTTGTAAGGGTTATGGCCCACTAGAGCGCTTCAAAAGCACTAAGTGAGTGTTTCTCATACCTGTCCTTGTGACTCCCCAATAGTGCATGTTTTGCAGGCAGCCTCACCTATGCACAGGTGGTGTAATTAGTGTCTCAGCTAAGTGGATTCCATGTGGCTGAGACACTAATTACCCCATCTGTGCACAGGTGAGGCTGCCTGCAAAACACGCACTGTTGGGGAGTCACGAAGACATGTTTGAGAAACACTGCACTATGCTAATGAAAGTCTGTAACTGCAAACAGTATGAAGTATGGAGCTCTGCAAAAATCGCTTTTGAACATCGATTGTACTGGATTTTGTGTGCACTGGCGTGTTTTTGAACAAAGTTTTCACTTACATGCCAGGCCTGTGCCAGCTTCCAGCACGTAGTTCTTCCCCCTTGCACAGAAGCAATGACATTACATACAAGTAGGCAGCGCATCGCTCCGGAAGCTGGCCCACAGAATCTGCATGTATGTAAAAAGTTTATATAAAACAGAGAATGCAAAATCAGCAGATTAAAAAGCTGCACAAAGCGCTTGCACTTTAGGAAGTGTAAGCGCTGCTCCCAATTGGTGCCCGGCCTCGGATGGAGGCATTGTTATCTGACATTTTTAACTAAAGGGAAGCATTCAGCGTACAAATCCATTTAAATTCTATTTCCAGGGCAAAAATGTAATTCAGTTTTAGATGTTGTAATAGATTAGACACATTAGACACAGTTTAGTGTTGTAATAGATTAGAACACCTTCTCAGATTTATCACTGCCCTGTGTACCCAAAAGTAAAAGTGCAATAAAAGCTAGCATTCCAGGGGGAACCAATGGGATGTTGTTTTGTAATCCACAAACCTCCATGGAATCCCAGTAACAGGATTTAAAGCAATAGAAAATCTCAAATGAGGACACAGTAGACACCCCCCCCCCCCCCCCCCCCAAAAAAGAAAAAGAAAAACGTTTGTAACCCCTTTCTGCAATATTCAAAACTAACATGCTGGGTTTGATCAGAGCCCTCACATTACATCTTGTATGTGAACGCTGGTTTTATCGTGTAACCTGCACAGCACATTACAGTTATTTTTTACTATAGATTAGCAGAGCATA
Organism: Hyperolius riggenbachi; assembly: GCF_040937935.1. Taxonomy (NCBI): domain Eukaryota; kingdom Metazoa; phylum Chordata; class Amphibia; order Anura; family Hyperoliidae; genus Hyperolius; species Hyperolius riggenbachi. Next base: position 154,783,137 of record NC_090650.1, on the reverse strand, counting down.
CAGCACTGGTGATACAACATAACTGATACATGCCTTGTAACTTTGCGGTATCAAAAATCTCCTATTGTCCTCTGACAGCAGTTTGATTTTTTTCTGTCACATCTGATGTCTCTGTTTAGCTGACATAATAAATGCTGAGAATTTTGATTATTATATAAATCTTGTAGTGCACATCTTATTTTACAATTTAAATACCTAGTACTGATATTTTCTGATTTGTATAGAATGGGGGTGTTTTTTTAATTGCTGTTTTATTTCTGGATCAAAGGTGGGCATGAAGAGAACACACATTTTCTAAACTATGACATAAAGGGAAGATTTTTTTTTTTTTTTTTTGGTAGCGTGAGGCAGGCTTAGAAGATTTTCATATTGTTATCATAGTCTTTGTTTCCTTCTGAGGCATTTATATTTTGTATTCTGAAATGTCTTTTTCATATTGACTTTACAGGTTACAACTTTCACAAATGAATTTTAGAAATAATTTATTCCAGCAGATATAACTTTACAGTAATATATCAGCAGAGGTGTAACATCACGTGACCACATAAAGTCTATGGGTCAAGTCTCCATTTCAAAACCATGTGGTCCATATCAACTAACTTATAGGACCCCTAACGTGAAAAATCATAAAATTTAAAATGTATACCTATACAAATAATAGGCATATTTCTTCCAGAGTAAAATGAGCCATAAATTACTTTTCTCATATGTTGCTATCCCTTAACCTATTTTGGTTTCTGGACGTAGAAACTACGTCCAGAAACCATGTGCGCTACCGCGCGCCCCCGCGGCCGATCGCGCGCGTGCACGCGCACTCCCGGCCGCGGATTCGGTAGTCAGGGAATCAATATATCGGGCTATGAAGCCCGATCACTGATTCCTCTCCCCCGCTGAAAAAGCGACAGCTTCTCTCGGAAGCTGCGCCTTTTCTGGCCGTTCCCTTCCTGATGCGCCACTCTAAGCGTGTGTTACGCTTAGAGTGACGTCATGTAAACAAACTCATGGCCGCCATCTTGTGGCCAAAAAGTAATACTACACCTGAAAATGAAAATAAATTAAAATCAACACACATTTACATTATAAATCTATTGTTTACCCCCCACCCTCCCAAAACTACCCAAATAAAATGTTTACTATAAATAAAAAAAAACATTACAATAAAAAAAAAAAAACATGTAAATATTTACCTAAGGGTCTAAACTTTTTAAATATCAATGTAAAGATGAAATATTTCTATTTTTTTTTTTATTTTAAACTTGTTAATAGTGATAGATGCAAAATGGAAAAAATGCACCTTTATTTCCAAATAAAATATTGTCGCCATACATTGTGATAGGGACATAATTTTAACGGTGTAATAACCGGGACATATGGGCATATACAATACGTGAGTTTTAATTATGGAGGCATGTATTATTTTAAAACTATAATGGCTGAAAACTGAGAAATAATGCATTTTTCCATTTTTTTCTTATTCTTCCTGTTAAAATGCGTTTACAGTAAAGTGGCTCTTAGCAAAATGTACCCCCCAAAGAAAGCCTAATTGGTGGCGGAAAAAACAAGATATAGATCAGTTCATTGTGATAAGTAGTGATAAAGTTATAGGCTAATGAATGGGAGGTGAACATTTCTCTCGTGAAAACCATGGAACCTGAATGGGTTAAAGTAGGTAGTAGAAGTCTGACAGAACTGACAGGTGTTGAACTAGTCCATCTATTCATGGGGGATTCTCAGCAAGGCTTTTATTCTTTCTAAAGACATTCCCTGAAAGGATTTATACAATGATGCTGGCCAGTCTCCTTGCTCGGTACACACTTTTTTTGGCAGTTGGACAGAGCAACTGCCATTCGCTAAGCGCTTTTGAAACTAAACAAAACCATGAGAATCCCCCCATCAGGAGATGGGCTAGTCCAAAACCTGTCAGTTCTGTCAGATTTCTACTACCTACTGTAAGCAACAGTGGCATAGGAGAAAAGTAATTTATGGCTCATTTTACTCTGAAAGAAACATACTTCTTATTTGTATGTGTTTAGATGCATTTTAAATGTTACGATTTTTTAGATGGTGGTCCTTTAAAGCAGTGTTCCCCAACCCTGTCCTCGAGGCCCACCAACACTGCTTGTTTTGTATAAATCCACAGAAGTAGTTCATCTTAATCAGTTCTGCTGCAACACTAATTATCTCACCTGTGATTGTGTGTGGTTTCCTGCAAAACATGTACTGTTGGTGGGGCTTGAGGGCAGCAGGGTTGGGGAACTCTGCTTTAAAGTGAACCAAAGGTGAGAGTGATGTGGAGGCGGCCACATTTATTTCCTTTTAAGCAATACAAGTTGCCTGGCAGCCCACTGATCTATTTGGCTGCAGTATTGTCTGAATGACCTTAACCTTGCCAAAGCTGAAGGAAACTACTCCATCCTGCTACCTTTCCACAGCATTTGATACAGGTGACCATTCCCTCCTTCTTCAATCCCTACAGTCCTTAGGGATCTGCGACAGCGCCCTAGCCTGGTTCTCCTCATACCTCTCTGATCACCTCTTTTCAACCTCTTTCAATGGTTCCTCCTCAACTTTCACCCTTCTGTTGGTCAGAGTCCCCCAACAGGGCTCTGTTCTGGGCCCCCTACTGTTATCAATTTACACCTCCTCCATCGGCAAAGTCATCTCCCTGGGCTTCAAATACCACCTATATGCTGATGATGCCCAAATCTATCTCCACACCCCTGATCTCTCCCCATCGACAAGATCTCCTCATGCCTCATGACCATTTCACTTCAGATTTGCTTTAAAGTAAAATTAAACGTACTGTACACTGATTGCATTAGGAATTTCTGAATATGTCTAAGTATCTGTGTTAAGGCCAAAGCATTCGTAAGTTGCTGTATACTACTAAAAAAGCGAGATTACTGTAATTAGAACTTCTGAAATTCTGTACTGTGTATGCAACCTGTGACATCCAATTCAGCAATGTCTAAAAGCTACACACTGCTTAGCTTGATTGTAGCTAAGATATGCGATAACCTTTGTAGGGCATTTATTTCATATATATTACTGGTAGTAAAATGTAACCAAACCAACATTAGTTTTCTTGCATAGCTAATCTTTTAGTGCTGAACACTGCACACTTTTAATCATGCTGTACTGAACACTACAGCCAGCTTACATCAATTGTCTGGCTCTCATCCACTAAAGAATCTTTAATTTTTAATGTAATATATTAATTTATATATACATGCATATATAATGTTTATGTCAGGGTTGGGCACATGAGTGCACTTTCACACTTACACACATTGAGTTGAGCAGATTTTTATTTTGAAGTGTGTGTGTGTTAATGTAGGGAGAGGGGTGGAGGGGAAGGGGGTATTGTAAAAATTAAAAAAAAACTATAAAAATGTAGTTTCCATAGTACACTTATTGCTAGGTACACATGATGCGTTTTTTCGGTCGATTTTCCATTCAATCGTTTTTCGATTTGAGTTTCCGGACGATTTCCCGCACGATTCTCGGCCGGATCGATTTCCACTCGTCCACCCGGGCGCTTCTTATCTTCCGCTCGATTCCCCGCTATTGTCCGCCCGCGGGGATCGAGCGGGGTATCGATCCGGCGGGTCATCGGATCAGTCGAAAATTATCAATCGAGCCATCAGCAGCTCGATTGATAAGGGCGCATCGGCCCGTGTATGCCCAGCATAACACTAAATTGTAAGGCGTGTACCTAGAATAAAAGTCCAAGGATCTGAACAGGCTTGATACCTAACTTTTCAACACAGTCTACTTGTAATCGCATTTACAAGCATGCTGCACTGCTCCATTGGAACATGAGCTTCCACTCACAAATGCTTACATTTTGCTTTTTTTGGCTAGTGCCTCTGAGGAATTATCCACTCATGGCTTATTTACATAAGTTTCTCTACACTGATTTGGTAAAACCTTTAGGAAGACATTTTAACACTTCTACTAGTTTGTTTCTATTTTAAAATTAATTTGGATAATGACAACCTTTTGTCTGATGAATTTATTTCTGCAATATGATGAAGCTGCTGGTTTTGCAATAGGTTAGACTAGTGATTTAAAAATGTAGAAAGTACCTCTTTTCAGAGGTGTACACCTTCTTTAAATTTGTAATGTGATCATAAACCAAAAACAAAAAATCAACCTTCCAGCTGTCAAGTGTATGTACAGTAGATGTCAGTTTCTCTAACCATATACCATGCAGATATCATGTCCAGGCTGCAGTACTGTGGAGATGCTGGCCTGGGCCTTTTTGTGTATTTACTGTGACAGTTCCTGTTTTTCTCTTAAGGATTTTGACCACTAATGCTTTGTAGTGCACATGGTGCCTTGGCACACTGGAGCCAGCCATTTTGTAATATGTTTCAACATTAAAGTGAACCTGAAATGAAGATAAACTGATGAGATAAGCAACTGTATCTAAGGCACTTATCTTATATAGAATGTTCCTGGATTACCATATTGTTAAGTGGTTTTAAGAGTTAAAAATTTTGATGATTTTGACGATTTCGCTGTCTCACTGCCATGACTTCTGTGTAGTCAGCCCACACACAGACATATGACCTTTTGAATCCGAGTCCCTAGTATCCGCCACCACCGGGGATCGCCTGACTCTGGATACATGTGTTTGCGGGTTGCTTGAGCAACCGGCCAGAAAAGCACAAAGCTCCCCTCTGAAATACTTATTGAGCCTCCAGCAGCGTGTAGCAGCCTTCCTGCACCTCCTGGAGGGCTCCTAGCGGCTTTCCGGCTTCATCCATGCATGCAAGCCGGTATGTCACCTGACCTGCATCAGGTCAGGTGATGCGCTGGCTTCCGTAACCGGTGCCTGAAGCTGCTAGGAGCCCGAGAGGAGGCTCGGTAAGTATTTTACAGCCTGCAAACACCCCAAAAAAGCCCCCCAAAAAGGTCCCCATTATCCATCAGGCATGCCGTTTAGTTGAGACTTCTGGTTGCCTGATTTCTGGATAATGGGGATTGTACTTCTTAACTGCAAAGATATAGACCTGGCTTAACAGTTATAGTGATACAAATAAAAAGAGAACACGAACCAGTTCTAAGCAGAAATGGCACTTTATATACACACATTTTAACTCCTCAGCAACGTGTCACTTCAGGTACCCTTTAATGAAAGCAGCTTATCAAGCAACGGGTCTAATTTGTCAAGACAAGTGCAAAGAAAACTTGTGCAAAAAAACAAAAAAAAAGAGCAACTGCCCAGAACAGCCAATGACTTTATTAAAATCAGTGAAACAAGGAAACATGTTTTTTCTAACCCGAACTAACTGTGTAACTATTGGTTACTCTGGACAGCTGCTGCTCTTTTGCACTATTTTTCTTTTGTCGTCCCATAGTCTAATAAATATTAACTATGAAGTGCTTTGGTGTTTTTTTTTTCCTGTTAGGGTGGTAGGCTGCATTGTTATACATTTGGCTTATCTGCAAAATGCCCCTCCACCATTGTGTATAAAGAAATGTGTATTTTAAATTGCTTTGCAGCTATTCTGTGTGGTATTATGAAGCTTCTGGTTTCAATAAACAATGTACAGGCTGATTCCACTACCCAGATTTATATTTTGCCATTTGAGCCATTTCAAGACAAATAAAGTTCAGTTTTGTAATTTTGGCATAGTGGTATTTGTTTTTTTCCTCAATAATTTACTTTCAACATAGTACAGTTTTTAATGAACTTAAAGCAGTATAAAACCTTGACATAACATTCAATAAAAACATGTTTTTCTACTTTTTATATGCCATATGGTTAGCATATTTGCTTTTGTGCATAAGTAGTATTATTTATTTAGAAATTATACATTCCTAAAATACACTAATTTTACTCTGAGGCCCAGTGCACACCGAGCGGATTTGGATGCGATCCACCGGCCGCATCTGCCTGTAAATCCGCTTGCCTAATGTATTTCAATGGGCTGGTGCACACCGGCGTGTAGCAAACCGCAAACGTGCCTCCTGCTGCACATTTGCGGTTTGCTAAAAACCTCAAACCGTCGGTGTGCACCAGCCCATTGAAATACAATAGCCAAGCGGATTTACAGGCGGATGTGGCCGGCGGATCGCATCCAAATCCACTCGGTGTGCACTGGGCAAAATGTCTGAAATCCGCACCAAAAACTGCTAGCGTTTTGTGGATCTGCTAGTGGTTTTGGTGTGCACTGGGCCTGAGAGCTGACTTTGCATTTTATTTATAACTGCTTTATTCATCCTCTAACTTAATCAGAAAGCATCAGAAAGCATTTATTGCTTGTCTCACTGTCTTTGTGAGACCCCGTGGTATGAGAGAAGGCTTTGTTTACATTCCTGACTTGATACAATTAAACACTAGATAACATTATGTAAAGTTTCGGAAGCGCCAGCTCTGCTGGAAGGGGAGCTTCTAAAGCCCAATCTACACAATGCGATTCTTTGTGCGATTTGATTACGATTCTATTTACGATCCAATTAAATTAGACATGTCCGATCGGGATTTGATTCGATTTGCCATTGAAAAACAATGGCAAATCAAATTGAATCGACTCACGATCAGACATGCCGGATTTAACCGGATTGTAAATAGAATCGTAATCGAATCGCACCAAAAATCGTATCGTGTAGATGGGGCTAAAAAGCCTGTGTTAACCCTTTGAATGCAGTTCTAGTAGAAAAAAAATGCTGGTTGTATATAATATGCTGTAAATAATCTATTAGAGCAAAGTAGAAATGCTGGGTTTCATTCCGCTTTAACTTGCTGAATATTTTTAAGTAACTTTTTGTAGCGAACGCAGGGCCGGGACAAGGTTACCCAGCACCAGAGGCTGAGATTTCAAAGTGCGTCTCCCCCCCTCCCCCCCGTTCTGTGCTTATAATCCTTCACGCTGCTTCCTTCCACCCTACACCCAGATATAAACAGTGCATGCACACGCATAGTACACAGACGTGCAGTACACACACTTCCACAGTATACACGCGCCCAGTACATACACACAGTACACAGACATACAGTATACACACAGACATACAGTATACACACACACAGTACACACACAGCCATACAGTATACACAGTACACATACAGACATACAGTACACAGACATACAGTATACACACACACAAAATATACACACACACACACTCTTTCAAAACCCCAATCCCCCTCCATACCTACTTCATCCCAGGCATCCATGTGACAACAGTTGGGTCCCTCTCTTAAGTCATCCAAAGGGCAAAGGCATGACCTTTATTGCTGTCTGGCTGAGTGCTATCAGGGGGTCCCTCCCCCCGTCCAGTCCAGCCACAGCTCACATGTGCAGCAAGTCTTGTAAACGGGCAACTCTGCAGGAAGCCAGCCCCACTTCCCTTAGAGCAGATGCTGGCTTCCTGCTGTTGCCTAGCAACATGATGCCACAGCCGTGCCTGTCATCACTGTGATGACAGTGCGGCTGACACATGAGCTTCATAGGAGGCTGACACAGACAGCAGGGGACGGGGAGAGGTTAGCTCAGTGTAGCAGATGAGCAGCAGAGATCCCTAAAAAAGTTAGCAGAGGGCGGGGGCAGCCAGGAAGAGTGTAGTCAGTATGCGACATCGGCGGTGGCTGGAGAGAGCGGGGGCGGCGCCGGCATTATCGTTGCCATGGAAACTAACTACTCTCATGGCCCATACTCACGGGCTACATTTGTGGCCTGTCGCCAGCACACGTGAGCGTGTGCGCGACAGGCCGGCGACAGCTCGTCGCCAGGTCCCTCCGCGTACACACGCGGAAGAGGGATCAGCTGTGCGACGGAAGCTGTCGCCGACGTTTCTCCCCCGCCGCCGGAACGTCTGTGTTCTGGCGAGAGGTTGCTGTCGCTAGTCCGCATACTCACACGGACTAGCGACAGTTACGGCGAAGTTGCGGCGGCAACTGTCGCCAGGCGATTGACCGCGCCAATCGCCCCGGCGACAGCAGCAATGAGCGACGGTTTGGGGTGCGCACCCGTGTTGAGCCTCATACTCACGGGTGACCTGCCGCCGCAACACACATGTAGCCCGTGAGTATGGGCCATCAGAAGGAGTAGTTAGTAGCCGCCGGGCAGACAAGGAAGGATCCGAACCTGCGGCTGCGCCCATCAATTATATCACTGACCAGCGCCCAGAGGCTGTAGCCTTGTCAGTGTCTGCCCGGCCCTGAGCGAACGTCCTTCAGAATTGTGCCACATCTTAATAGTTTCCTTTCTGAAGCTATGCATTGCCTGTTGAATAATAGGTGGGATTATCAGGGTCATTTATAAGAATATTTGAAACTACAGATTAACCATTATACACTTTATCGAACCCTAAATGTAAATACTAATCTTAAAACAGTACAATGACCTCATCATAATACTATAATTTCAGAAAAAAATTTAAATATTGCAAAACTAACACATTAAGGGTTAAATTTGCACTAGAACTAGATTAGATGTGCTTTCGTGCATGAGGAAACAGGCTCAGGCCCCGTTCACACTGCACACGTTTCCAGCCGCGTTTTGGAAACGCGTGCGGGAGGCCGACAGGCACGGCATCAGACAGTGCATAGAGTGCACTGTCTGATGTTCACACTGCATGCGTTCCGGACCTGTGTGGTCCGGGAACGCCTGCTGCACGCAGATTTTGCTTAAACGCGCGGCTGTCCCATTCACTTTTCAGTGATGGGATCAGCCACGTAACGCGTACAAACGCGGATGGCGTACGTTCACATGCGTTGCGTTCCGCATGCATGGCAGTCCGCGTTTGTAATGTGAACAGGGCTTTACAGCACGTTAGTAAGTGGTCTGGCTTACATCTAATGCCTTTTTCTTTTCAGTTCTTACACTTTGATGTGCCATTGAAAATATACATTTTAAAATATAAGTGGGTGCAAATATGAGTTGAACTGGTTACATAAACATGGGAAAAACAGGATATATTAGCAGATGGGGGCATATAGTGACATGCTGGATATTAAAGTAGGTAGGGGATGGATAAGACAGGTGAGTTGCTATACATCTTCTACTAATGTTGCCTGAAGAACCTTGACATCTTGCTTGCAGCCACCATATCTGGCAAATGGGTGAGTTGTCTTCTGATAGACCCTATTTACCTTTGTTGGGTGGCTAATCGGCTAAAATATATGCACTATTGACCTTTTTTATCGGTCACCTGTACTCAGCAGTTGTTATCTGCAGGAAAACATTTCATGGCTGTAATTCCATATCAGTGAGGATTAAGGCTCGTACACACGTCGTACTACAGGGAACGATGGGTCCGACAGACCCTCCCGCTGGGCGGGCGTTCCAGTGACAGTACAGCGTGTGTACAGTCTCTCGGGCTGAGCGGATCGTTCAGAAACAGCCTTATCAGTCTGCAGACAGACTGTACACACGCTGTACTGTCGCTGGAACGCCCGCCCAGAGTGAGGGTCTGACAGACCCAACGTTCCCTGTAGAACGGTGTGTGTACAAGCCTTAACCCTTTAATCCAACAAGAGAGAAACTGTCACATACATGCCTGAAGATTAACATTTTCAGGCAGAAAAAGAAACGCAGCCTATTTATTCTTATAGTTCAATATTAGGCCCCGTTCACATTGCACGCGTTCCCGTCCGCGTTTCGGGAACGCGTGCGGGAGGCCGACAAGCACGACATCAGACAGTGCATAGAGTGCACTGTCTGATGTTCACACTGCATGCGTTCCGGACCTGTGCGGTCCGGGAACGCATGCTGCACGCGTTTCCTAGCAAAACGCGTGGCTGTCCCATTCACTTTCAGTGAATGGGATCAGCCACGCAACGCACAGACGCACATGACGTGCGTTCCTGTGCGTTGTGTTCTGAACGGAACGCGCCTGCGTTCCGTGATATGAACGGGGCCTTACTGCTGCGCTCTCCAGAACCTTTTAGTTACAATATTGTATCAAAGTCTATATTGTAAAGCTACAAATGGCTTACAAAAGTCCTCAAAGTTTCAATTAGGATAGTTTGTCCATGCTTGGAATCACTGCAGAGAGTTCAATAATCAGCAACACTGCTGTGCTCACCACTCCTGAAAAACATACACAAATCTCCACATAGGGTGATATTGTTCAGACTGTCAATAGTATACAGCACAGCACCAAAAGTGCCCTTGTGACTATGTGTTTTATTGAGATTTTTACTGGATTAAAAGGACCTTAGGAGAGGTTAAGCTTTGTGGATGAGAGTGGGAGAATTTGTTCGGAAGGCATTATTGAGCGCAGTTTCCACTTGTCTATAGAGGTGGGCTTTATCCGGTGAGCAGATTGTTGTGTAGGGAGTGGGAGCATCACCACATGGAGTGAAAGCACAGAGGGACATTGCTGATCAGTTTGAATTTATATGAACAGTATTACCATATGTCAAGATATTTTTATTATAGGATTAACACTACTATGATGTGCATTTGAGTACTGCCTAAGATCCACCTGAGACTTGAGGTGGCTTAAATCCGGTGAGCATATAAGGAGAAGGGGTGTGGGACTGCAACTATTTGGCACTAGCCCTCACATGTCACAAGGGCACTTTTGGTGGTGTGCTGTATATTGACAGTCTGAACGATATCACCCTATGTGGAGATTTGTGTATGTTTTTCAGGAGTGGTGAGCACAGCAGTGTTGCTGATTATTGAAGTCTCTGCAGTGATTCCAAGCATGGACAAACTATTCTAATTGAAACTTTGAGGACTTTTGTAAGCCATTTGTAGCTTTACAATATAGACTTTGATAATTTGTAACTAACAGGTTCTGGAGAGAGCAGCAGTAATATAGCTGATGACACCCAGCTATATTTGTCATTCAAACCTGATGTCACAGACCCTACTCCACAAATAAACGCATGCTTAGCTGAGCTTCAGGAGTGGATGAATAATAATTGGCTAAAACTTAATGCTGACAAAACTGAGGTTCTTGTTATCGAGGGCCAGGGCTCAACAGCAAAGCAGCTCCAGTCTCGACTCTCAACCAACACCGCTAAGGATAGGGAGCTCAGACCTGAACAACTCAGACTGTGTGCGCAGCCTGGGAGTACTGATTGATGGGAAATTAAGCTTCAGGAATCAAATCTCAGCTGTTGTGAAACATTCCTTCTTTCACCTAAGGAATATTGCAAGGATTAAACACCTAATTCCTTCAGAGGATCTTCCAACCCTAGTTCATGCCTTCGTCACATCAAGGTTAGACTACTGCAACGTCCTCTACACAGGCCTGCATAAGAAAGACTTACGCCGCCTGCAATGAGTACAGAATACCGCCGCAAGGCTGTTAACGAGCCAACCCCGCCATTGCCACATAACACCAACCCTGAGCTCACTCCACTGGCTACCCATAAAATGGAGAATTCTGTTTAAGATTGGCTTACTGACATTCAAATCCTTGCACAATCTGGGCCCTGGATACCTGAAGGACTTGTTGCAACTACATCACACCCCCCACAATCTTAGATCAAAAGGACGTAACACCTTGGTCACCCCCAGAGTCCACCTCAAAACCTTTGGAGACAGAGCCTTTTGTCATGCTGCCCCTACACTTTGGAACTCCCTGCCACACCCAATCAGGACAGCCCCATCCCTGGAAGCATTTAAGTCTAAACTGAAAACCTACCTTTTCAGTCTGGCATTCATGAACATCTGACTATCTCCTCTGTAACACAACCCAGCCTGAAACCCTGTATTAATCTGAGACACAGCTATGCGCTTTGAGTCCTATGGGAGAAAAGCGCTTTACAAATGTTATTGTATTGTATTGTAACTATTGTATTAATCATTGGATTCCCTGCAGCGATCCCAGAAACTGGTGATAAGTTTGATGTACATAAAATTCTGTGGACTGTGGCGCAGTATTTAGGTATTATATATTCTTATGTTTGGCTCTGTACATACACGCCCATCTGATCGTGTCCTATATCACCATGGGTACCCTTTAAAGAGGGTGGCTAGAAAGCACTATAAACTGCCTGTTTTGATTTAGCCTTAGTTCTTTTTTCTGGGCATGTGTAGGTGGAGAAATCTCCTTGACCCTAACGTTTTGAAAAGGGAGCTTTGCAAAGAGAATGGGGAGGGGAAATGTAAGGTACCAGGAGCGTTGCTAGGATCCTAAGAAATCCGGGGCACTTTTGGGCACTCCAGATGGAAAATGGGTGTGGCCACACTCCAGACTGTGGGTGTGGTCATGGGTGAAGAGCGTAATAGAGGCTGCCATATTTATTTCCTTTTAAAGAGACACTGAAGCAAAAAAAAATAATTATGATATTATGATTTGTATGTGTAGTACAGCTAAGAAATAAAACATTAAGATCAGATACATCAGTCTAATTGTTTCCAGTACAGGAAGCGTTAAGAAACTCCTGTTGTTATCTCTATGTAAAAAAGCCATTCAGCTCTACGACTTTCAAAGTCCTGGAGAGGGTTGTTTTCTGACTTTTATTATCTCAACTGTTAGGCCTGGTGCACACCAAAACCCGCTAGCAGATCCGCAAAATGCTAGCAGATTTTGAAACGCTTTTTCTTATTTTTATGTAGCGTTTCACCTAGCATTTTGCGGTTTTGGGAAGCGTTTTTGGTGTAGTAGATTTCATGTATTGTTACAGTAAAGCTGTTACTGAACAGCTACTGTAACAAAAAACGCCTGGCAAACCGCTCTGAAGTGCCGTTTTTCAGAGCGGTTTGCGTTTTTCCTATACTTAACACTGAGGCAGAAACGCATCCGCAATCCAAAATCTGCAGCAGCCCGGGAGTATGCGTTTCTGCAAAACGCCTCCCGCTCTGGTGTGCACCAGCCCATTGAAATACATTACCCCTAGCGGATCCGCACCCACAAGCGGATCGCAAACTGCAGCCGAAACGCTCTGGTGTGCACTAGGCCATAGTGAACAATTTTCTTTTTCTCTGCCAGAGGAGAGGTCATAAGTTCACAGACTGCTCTGAAAGAATCATTTTGAATGCTGAGTGTTGTGTAATCTGCACATATTATAGAATGATACAATGTTAGAAAAAACACTATATACCTGATAATAAAAATATGAGAATATTTTCTTTGCTGCTAATCTTCTTGTAATTATTCATAGTACACAACCAATTCATTATATCATATATATTTTTTTCGTTTAAGTGTCTCTTTAAGCAATACCAGTTGCCTGGCAACCCTGCTGATCTTCTGCCTCCAATACTTTTAGTCATAAACCCTGAACAAGCATGCAGCAGATCAGATATTTCTGACCTTATCATCAGATCTTACAAGATTAGCTGCATGCTTGTTTCTGGTGTGATTCAGACACTACTGCGGTCAAATAGATTAGCAGGGCTGCCAGTCAACAAGAAAATAAATAAATAAAGTAGGCCTGCCCAGCAGAATGTTGGATGAAGCCCACTCTCCATTAATACAAAAAAAACAAAAGTTCAGCATATCACATAAATAGGCAGTGTCACTTAAACATAACTAGGCAGAGTTACTTGGATTTTGTGCGGACTGGTCTGGCTTTCTGCTGAGCGGGTTGGCCTGCCGCCAGGTTATCTGGCAGTACCCCATAGCATGCCCTGACCTTCTAGTGGACCCCCTCCCATGCTCCCATGGGCCTCTCATTGAGGCACCTCAACATCCAGCATGTCCCCATAGATGAACCACAGCTCCCTGCATGCCGCCATAACGGCATCATAGTATGCCCATATAGAAGCACCACAGCACCCAGCATGTCCACCATTGAGGAACCACAGCCATGCTGGATGCTGTGGTGCCTCTATGGGGCATGCTGGGTTTTATGGTGACATGCTGCAAGTCAGTTTGTAGCTGGTTATTCTCTCCCTAGCATCTGAGAATCAGATGCTAGGAGCTCTAGCATCACATTTATTCTCAGACACTAGGGGAGAAGCCCGGAAGGGAAGATGTCTGCAGAATCTGGATACCAAACGGCCGGAGGCAAGTACTGTCATGGCTTTCTCTTTCTTTGTGGGGGACAGCACAGATTCATGGTGGATCTTCTTAATTACAGTATCACAGATTGCGGGTTGACATGCACTTTATATCTTTATGCCTGATATTTGAATATATGGTATGCCTCTGAGGAAGCGGCTTTTGACCGTGAAATGCGAGTCAGGCAGTTTTTGTTCTCTGAATTGGATTTCTGGATTGTGTCTACATTTCATGACCGTAATCCAGAGTACGTGACACTTTGGTGCTAGCAACGCCCCTGTAAGGTACTACCATCTAATAAAAAAAGCCATGTAAGAATAAGTCAGCTAGGGGGCAGAGATCCATGCTTTCAAGATCTACCTTTCTGGTCAGTACCAAACTACAGGGGGGGGGGGGGGTGAAGGGGGTTGATCCAACTTACAGCATCTGAGCCTAATATAGAGCCGAAAACCATTAGCAGAGACAACGTAACACCTTGGTCAAACTTCAAAGAAATTGATGAAGAAGTCACATCAAGCATCCTCCTTCACCTCCGCCTAACTACCTGTGATCTGGATCCTGGCCCAACACAGTTCATGTTGAACTGCCCCGACCTGACCTGTTCGTACCGGTATTCCTCAAAATTGTTAACTGTTCCTTACAATCATGGATATTTCCTGCTTTACTGAAGGAAGCAATCATCAGGCCTCTCCTCAAAAAACCCTCCCTGGACCCTGATGCAATGACCAGCTACAGACCTGTCTCTAACCTCCCCTTTCTGGGCAAGCTAATTGAAAAAGCTGTCTACCTCCAGCTAGAAGCCAAAATCCTACAAAACAACAGTTATGACCCATTCCAGTCTGGCTTCAGGTAACACCACAGCACTGAAACTGCCCTCATCCAAATATGCGACCACCTGCTCATGGCAAGAGACAGAGGAGAGTGCTTGATCCTCATACTGCTAGACCTTTCTGCAGCCTTTGATACAGTTGACCATGACATCTTGATAAACAGGCTACAGGAATACTGCGGCATTGATGGCATAGTTCTTCAGTGGTTCCAATCCTTCTTGAGTGGCAGAACCCACAAAGTATCTATGGGACCCTTCCTGTCCACCCCTGTATCACTTAAATATGGGGTGCCCCAGGGCTCAATCCTCTCTCCCCTGCTTTTCACGATTTACATGATACCGCTTGGAAAACTAATCCAAAAACATGGCCTGACATACCACTGCTATGCACACGACACCCAACTATATCTTTCCTTCAAGCCTGGTGTGACAGACCCAACTCGAACTATAAACGCCTGCTTACGTGAACTACAGCAATGATTGAATGACAACTGGCTGAAACTAAATGCAGACAAAACTGAAGTCCTTCTGATTGGAGGGCAGAGCATGATAACAAAACAACTTAATTTGCAGTCTTCACCACTGGGAATAGGAGTCACGGATCTACGCAGCTCTAATCATGTGCGTAGCCTGGGAGTTCTAATTGATGGGGACTTAAACTTCAGAACTCAAATCTCTGCTGTGGTTAAATCATCCTATTTTAACCTGAAGAACATTGCAAAAATCAAGCACCTCATCCCCCCAGAAGATCTGCCAACCTTAGTCCATGCCTTCATCACATCCCGACTGGACTACTGTAATGCTCTCTACACTGCCCTTCCAAAAAAGGTCTTGTACCGCCTACAGCTGATACAGAAAATTGCTGCCAGACTGCTAACCAACCAACCCCGTCACTGCTACATAACGCCAGTCCTGCACTCCCTTCACTGGCTACCTATAGAATGGAGGGTCCTATTCAAGATCGGCTTACTGACATTTAAATTCCTGAATAATCTAGGTCCTGAATACATGAAAGATATGTTGCAGCTACGTAGCAATCCCCGCATTCTCAGATCCACAGGTTCTAATAATCTAGTCATACCCAGAGTCCCTTTGGAAACTTTTGGTCCAAGAGCCTTCTGTCATGCTGCCCCTACGTTTTGGAACTCCTTACCTCAACAGATCAGGACAGCTCCATCCCTGGACGTGTTTAAATCCAGACTGAAAACCCACCTGTTTAGTTTGGCATTTGCAGAAATATAACTTTTGTTGTGTGAATACTTCATCCTACTACCAATTACTGAATCTGAGAGAGCCTAAGCGCTTTGAGTCCTATGGGAGAAAAGCGCTATAGAAATGTTATTGTATTGTATTGTATTGTATTGTATTGTATTAAGGACCCTGCCACACATGCTGTAGACCAGCCTTTCTCAACCTTTGTACCTTGGAGGAACCCTGTAAATAACTTTTGGATCTCAAGGAACCCCTGCAAACAATTTTTTGGTCTTGAGGAACCCCTACATTTATTTTTCAGGAGGCATGGTCTTTAAATAGGTTAGGCTGCTAATTTCACTATCTCCTATTACACTGCCACTCATTATACTGTTTCCTAACGCCTCAATTTAGTGCTTCTTGTTACAATACCACCTATTATGGTGTGTTCTATTATACTTCCCCCCACGATGGGGGAAAATGCCAAGAAACCCCTGCAGAGTCCTCAAGGAACCCTGGAGTTCCAGGGAACCCTGGTTGAGAAAGCCTGCTGTAGACAGTATGCATGAGGACAGTACTACCTTCTCTGCTCATAAACAGGTGGCTTTCTGCAAGCATTTTTGGATAATTATGTATCTGCAACTCTAATTCACCTGCTGATGACATTGTGCACCTGGACTGCTGCCGTTCCAATGCTTTCTAGCAGCTGCTCTTTCTGCAAACTAACTGGACATTAGTCATACACCGTTAGCTTCATCTTGCTGAGGTTCTACTTCTGATTCCTGATTTAGTTTTCTGGGGTGATGGCATTAGAGATGTGCCGAACCTCTGATTTTAGGTTCGCGAACCCCGTTTGCGAACCTTCGCGGAAGCTTCGGTTCACGGAAAAGTTTGCGAACCGCAATAGACTTCAATGGGGATGCAAACTTTGAAAAATAGAAAAAATTATGCTGGCCACAAAAGTGATGGAAAAGATGTTTCAAGGGGTCTAACACCTGGAGGGGGGCATGGCGGAGTGGGATACATGCCCAAAGTCCCAGGGAAAAATCTGGATGTGACGCAAAGCAGCGTTTTAAGGGCAGAAATCACATTGAATGCTAAATTGCAGGCCTAAAGTGCTTTAAAACATCTTGCATGTGTATACATCAATCAGGGAGTGTAATTAGAGTTCTGCTTCACACTGACACACCAAACTCACTGTGTAATGCACCGCAAACAGCTGTTTGCGTAGTGACGGCCGTGCTGGACTGATGCGCAACATGGCCAGAGTGCAGGCCGTGGCAGTTTTCCAGCCCATATGGTCGCTGGGCTGTGGTAGCTCAATGATAGAACAGTGACTGTCCAGCTGATCAAATTTGGTCTGTCCACAATGAAGCAACGACCTTATTATCTTCTTGTATGTAGGTAGGCATAGGTAGGTGTCCCAGTATAGGTAGGTAGGCATAGGTAGGAGTCCCAGTATAGGTAGGTAGGCATAGGTAGGAGTCCCAGTATAGGTAGGTAGGTGCCTCAGTAGTTAGCTAGGCATAGGTAGGAGTCCCAGTATAGGTAGGTAGGTGTCCCAGTAGTTAGCTAGGCATAGGTAGGTGACCCAGTATAGGTAGGTAGGCATAGGTAGGTGTCCCAGTAGTTAGCTAGGCATAGGTAGGAGTCCCAGTATAGGTAGGTAAGCATAGGTAGGTGTCCCAGTAGTTAGCTAGGCATAGGTAGGAGACCCAGTATACAGTGGTGTGAAAAACTTTTTGCCCCCTTCCTGATTTCTTATTCTTTTGCATGTTTGTCACACTTAAATGTTTCTGCTCATCAAAAACCGTTAACTATTAGTCAAAGATAACATAATTGAACACAAAATGCAGTTTTAAATGATGGTTTTTATTATTTAGTGAGAAAAAAAACCTCAAAACCTACCTGGCCCTGTGTGAAAAAGAAATTGCTCCCTGAACCTAATAACTGGTTGGGCCACCCTTAGCAGCAATAACTGCAATCAAGCATTTGCGATAACTTGCAACGAGTCTTTTACAGCGCTCTGGAGGAATTTTGGCCCACTCATCTTTGCAGAATTGTTGTAATTCAGCTTTATTTGAGGGTTTTCTAGCATGAACCACCTTTTAAAGGTCATGCCACAACATCTCAATAGGATTCAGGTCAGGACTTTGACTAGGCCACTCCAAAGTCTTCATTTTGTTGTTCTTCAGCCATTCAGAGATGGATTTGCTGGTGTGTTTTGGGCCATTGTCCTGCTGCAGCACCCAAGATCGCTCAGCTTGAGTTGACAAACAGATTGCCGGACATTTTCCTTCAGGATTTTTTTGTAGACAGTAGAATTCATGGTTCCATCTATTACATCAAGCCTTCCAGGTCCTGAATCAGCAAAACAACCCCAGACCATCACACTACCACCGCCATATTTTACTGTTGGTATGATGTTCTTTTGCTGAAATGCTGTGTTACTTCTACGCCAGATGTAACGGGACACACACCTTCCAAAAAGTTCAACTTTAGTCTCGTCAGTCCACAAGGTATTTTCCCAAAAGTCTTGGCAATAATTGAGATGTTTTTTTAGCAAAATTGAGACGAGCCTTAATGTTCTTTTTGCTTAAAAGTGGTTTGCGCCTTGGATATCTGCCATGCAGGCCATTTTTGCCCAGTCTCTTTCTTATGGTGGAGTCGTGAACACTGACCTTAACCACCCTGGCGTTCTATTAAGATCGCCAGGGCAGCTGCGGGAGGGTTTTTTTTTAATACAAAAAAAACGATTTCATGCAGCCAACTGAAAGTTGGCTGCATGAAAGCCCACTAGAGGGCGCTCCTAACCCATATTTCTGATCGACTCCGGCGATCCGCAGTAACAAGGAAGGCCGCAATGAGCGGCCTTCCTTGTTTCGTTTTGCTCGTCGCCATGGCGACGAGCGGAGTGACGTCATGGACGTCAGCCGACGTCCTGACGTCAGCCGCATCCGATCCAGCCCTCAGCGCTGGCCGGAACTGTTTGTTCCGGCTGCGCAGGGCTCGGGCGGCTGGGGGGACCCTCTTTCGCCGCTGCGGCGGCGATCAGGCAGCACACGCGGCTGGCAAAGTGCCGGCTGCGTGTGCTGCTTTTTACAGCGAGTAAATCGGCCCAGCAGGGCCTGAGCGGCAGCCACCGGCGGTGATGGACGAGCTGAGCTCGTCCATACCGCTAAGGTGGTTAAATGAGGCAAGTGAGGCCTGCAGTTCTTTAGATGTTGTCCTGGGGTCTTTTGTGGCCTCTCGGATGAGTTTTCTCTGCGCTCTTGGGGTAATTTTGGTCGGCAGGCCACTCCTGGGAAGGTTCATCACTGTTCCATGTTTTTGCCATTTGTGGATAATGGCTCTCACTGTGGTTCGCTGGAGTTCCAAAGCTTTAGAAATGGCTTTATAACCTTTACCAGACTGATAGATCTCAATTACAGTACTTTTGTTCTCATTTGTTCCTGAATTTCTTTGGATCTTGGCATGATGTCTAGCTTTTGAGGTGCTTTTGGTCTACTTCTTTGTGTCAGATAGCTCCTATTCAAGTGATTTCTTGATTGAAACAGGTGTGGCAGTAATCAGGCCTGGGGGTGACTACTAGAGATGTCGCGAACTGTTCGCCGGCGAACGGTTCCAGGCGAACTTCGGGGGTTCGCGTTCGCCTACCAAACGCGAACTTTTCCGGAAGTTCGATTCGCCCCATAAAGCTCTATTGAGCAAAACTTTGACTCTTTATATTACAGCCAGCAGACAAATGTATGTAGATTTTTTGAGAAGATTTGTGGGCATGAGAGAACTCATTTTTGCAAAGTGCATTAAAGTCTATGGGCCGAAAAAAAAAGTTAAAAAAAATATCGAATTTTCACAACAATCATGTTTTTGGGAACTATAGAGTGAGGCAAAAATACTAATTTCTATGTAAGAATAACTGGTACAAATTAGAGCTGAACCCTAGTTCTTGAAAACTGCATATATCTGCCACATCTGCTGAACTTTTTGTGGTAACTTTGCACTGGACCACCAAGCAAACTCCTATGAAAGAAGTTGTACTTGTGTGCAATGTGTTTTTTTTTATATTCTTTTTTTCCATTTGTCAATAATACAGAATAAAGTAAAAAGACCTACAGGATGACCTTATAGGGCATTAAAAACAATTACATTTACATATATCAGTAGCATCATTGACATTTCATTCCCTATGTTCCATATAAAATTTCAATAAAATGCAACTGTTAAAAAAGGAAGGATTGTGGCGTGGTTCTTTTTTTTCTTTTTGTAATAAGGAAGGTATTTTGATAACGAGGAAATCTACAGAAATGTTCTCTTTTTGCAGTAAAATGCTTACAAAGCTGGCAAGACAATACATGTTGTCAAGAATCTGGGGCTTGAGTGCATAGAGTCCATCCACCCATCTCACAAGATCTTGCTCCATCTGACCATTTCCTATTTCCAAATTAAATAAAAAAGGTTTGAAAGTGAAGATAATTTTAAATGAGATGAAGGTGAATAAGGATGGTCAATAATATGCAAAAAAAAGTCAGAGCTGCTGCAGAATTATTATTCCTATTTATCATTAGAGATGTAGCGAACGGTTCCAGGCGAACTTAGGGGGTTTGCGGAAGTTCGATTCGCCCCATAATGCACTATGAGGGTCAACTTTGACCCTCTGCATCACAGTCAGCAGGCACATTGTAGCCATTCAGGCTACACTAAGCCCTGGAGCACCCCCCCCCCCCCCTTATATAAGGCAGGGTCCGGCGGCCATTAGCCTCACTTGTGTGCCTGCTAGAGAGAGGAAAGGGACAGCTGCTGCATACTTTTTCTCCTAGGGACAGATTAGTTAGGTTCTAGGCTGCTTTGCTTGCTCCTGACTGATTATTATTGCTTTTAAAGCACCCAGCAACAGCTCTTTTCAGAGCTCATCCTGTACATTTTTTTTTCTGTGTGTCAAACTGACACTTTTGTTGCATGCACAGCCTTGCTAATTGATATTGTGTGTGCCACTGCCAGCAGCCCAACACATTCAGTGACTACCTGTGTGTGTGACAGGGAGCTGCACATTGTACTACCCAGTACTGCATATACCCCAGTACCTGTTGTGTTTACTTAACCCACCTCATCACTGCATATACCTAGCATTGTGTTGAGTGAACCCAGCTCACTGCATATAACTACCTGTTGTGTTGAGTGAGAACCCACCTCACTGCATCTTAAAGAGGAACTGTAACATGAAAAGATCCCCTGGGGGGTACTCACCTCGGGTGGGGGAAGCCTCCGGATCCTAATGAGGCTTCCCACGCCGTCCTCCATCCGTCAGGGGTCTCGCTGCAGCCCTCCGTGGAGTCCGGGCAGCGGTGACGTCAATATTTACCTTCCTGGCTCCTGCGCAGGCGCTCTGACGGCTGTCGGCTCCGAACTATACGGAAATACCCGATCGCCGTCGGGTCCGCTCTACTGCGCAGGCGCAAGTTTCCTGCGCCTGCGCAGTAGAGCGGACCCGAATGAGATCGGGTATTTCTGTGTAGTTCGGAATGGAAAGCCGCCACAGCGCCCCCGCTGGAGCCAGCAAAGGTAAATATTGAAATGACAGTCGGCACAGTCGCCGGCTGTTCGGAGGGCTGCGGCGAGACCCCCGTGGGACAGAGGACGGCGTGGGAAGCCTCATTAGGATCCGGAGGCTTCCCCCACCCGAGGTGAGTACCCCCCAGGGGATCTTTTGAATGTTACAGAGTCTCTTTAAGTACCTTTACTGTTCAGTGAACCCAGCTCACTACATCTAACTACCCAGTACCTGTTGTGTTTACCTAACCCACCTCATCACTGCATATACCTAGCATTGTGTTGAGTGAACCCAGCTCACTGCATCTAACTACCTGTTGTGTTGAGTGAGAACCCACCTGGCCACCCCACTGCATCTAACTACCTGTTGTGTTGAGTGAGAACCCACCTCACTGCATCTTAAGTGCATTTACTGTTCAGTGAACCCAGCTCACTGCATCTAACTACCCAGTACCTGTTGTGTTTACTTAACCCACCTCATCACTGCATATACCTAGAGTTGTGTTGAGTGAACCCAGCTCACTGCATCTAACTACCTGTTGTGTTGAGTGTGAACCCACCTGGCCACCTCACTGCATCTAACTACCTGTTGTGTTGAGTGAGAACCCACCTCACTGCATCTTAAGTACCTTTACTGTTCAGTGAACCCAGCTCACTGCATCTAACTACCTGTTGTGTTGAGTGTGAACCCACCTGGCCACCTCACTGCATCTAACTACCTGTTGTGTTGAGTGAGAACCCACCTCACTGCATCTTAAGTACCTTTACTGTTCAGTGAACCCAGCTCACTGCATCTAACTACCCAGTACCTGTTGTGTTTACTTATTTATTTATTTATTGTATTTATAAAGCGCCAACATATTACGCAGCGCTGGACAATAAATAGGGATACATACAATATTTAGGGGTGACATACAGCAAAATGACAATACCTGAATACAAGAAAGATCAGATCATGCAGCACAGTATGAGTACAAGGTAATGCTTAGTCAGTCACTGGATGGAGCATGGAGATTAGGCAAGTTAGGTTCACTCAGATGCCTAGCATGGGTTCACAGTAATGGAGGTGCATGATCAGGTTGGACACAAAAGGAAGAGGACCCTGCCCAAAGGCTTACAATCTAAAGGGAGAGGTAGGGACACGAGAGGTAGGAGACCAGAGTTCAGCTGTGGGTTTAGAGCACTTGTGAGGGGTAGTAGGCCAGAGTGAAAAGGTGAGTTTTGAGGGCTTTCTTGAAGATGTTGAAGGAGGGGGCTGCCCTAATGGGTGGAGGTAGGGAGTTCTATAGTGTTGGAGCAGCTCATGAGAAGTCCTGGAGGCGTGCATGGGACTGGGTGATGCGGGGGGCGGTTTGGCGAAGTTCATTGGAAGAGCAGAGTGAGCGGCTAGGTGTGTACCTCTGAGTAAGATCGGAAATGTAGGTTGGACAGGTTTTGTGCACAGCTTTGTTGGTCAGACACAGTATCTTGAATCTGATTCTGGACTGGATAGGAAACCAGTGGAGGGATTCAAGGAGGGGATCCGCCATGGTGGAGCGATGGGAGCAGTGGATAATTCTAGCTGCTGCATTCATGATGGACTGCAGTGGGGCTGTTCGGGTCATAGGGAGACCAGACAGCAGGGCATTGCAGTAGTCAAGGCGGGAAATTATGAGGGCATGGATGAGGAGTTTGGTGGTGGCAGAGGTCAGGAAAGGGCGAATCTTACAGATGTTAAGAAGGTGGAAGTTACTTAACCCACCTCATCACTGCATATACCTAGCGTTGTGTTGAGTGAACCCAGCTCACTGCATCTAACTACCTGTTGTGTTGAGTGAGAACCCACCTCACTGCATCTTAAGTACCTTTACTGTTCAGTGAACCCAGCTCACTGCATCTAACTACCTGTTGTGTTGAGTGAGAACCCACCTCACTGCATATAGCTAGCATACTCCCGAGATGGACAAAATGGACAAACCAGGTAGAGGAAGAGGTAGAGGCAGACCCAGAGGAAGGCCACCAGGCACCGGCAGGTCTGTGGCTGTGCAAGGTGGTGTTGCTGTGATTTCGTGCGGACCTGCCCCAAAATACAGTGCTCAGAAGAAGGCATGTGCCATCACTTCCCAAAATCGTGAGGAGGTGCTTGAGTATTTAACACAGAACACCTCATCTCCCGCAGCCACCAGCGCTACAACAAGCACCACATCCACTGCATTTGACACTTCGCAGGAGTTATTTGGTGGTGGTGGTGAAATCACTGATTCCCAGCCACTACTGCAACAACAACAAGAAGGCGCAGGTACACCACCTCATACGTCTGAGTTAGGTGGCGATAGTATGGACGTAACATGTGTAGATGGGGATGATGGTGGACCACCTGAAGTTGGTGCACTTGAGGAGGTGTCTGAGGAAAGCGCAGCTGGCCAGGAGGATTATGATGACAATTATACGGATACCACATATGTTCCCGGTAGAGGAGATGACCAGGGGGACAGTTCAGAGGAGGAGTCAGAGAGGAGTAGGAGGAGACGACTCCATGATAGAAGCAGAGGGAGCTCGTCCTCAGAAACAGCTGGGGGCAGTGTCCGGCGCCATGTATCGCCGCTATGGCCAGACAGCCAACATGCCCTTCAACCTCAGCTGCTGATGCCACCGTAGCGCCATCAGCCCAGGGGGGCTCAGCGGTTTGGAAATTTTTTAACGTGTGTGTCTCAGATCGGAGCAAAGCCATCTGTTACCTCTGCCAGCAAAAATTGAGCCGTGGAAAGGCCAACTGTCACGTAGGGACAAGTGCTTTACGAAGGCACCTGGAGAGAAGGCACAAACAGCTATGGCAAGAACACCTGAGGAAAAGCAGCACCCCTCAAAAGACAAGCCGCGGAGAACAACCGCGGCAGCCGTCACAGGGGGCTTCTGCTGCTCCACGTTCCCATGGTATTGTTCATGGCTGGGGGGAGGAAGAATGGATACACTTTTAAACAATTTAAAAATACAACCATCTAAACTTTCAAACAATTTAAAAATACAACCATCTAAACTTTCAAACAATTTAAAAATACAACCATCTAAACTTTCAAACAATTTAAAAATACAACCATCTATCATTTTCAAAAAATTTAAAAAAAAGGGCAAAAAAACTTGCCCTCCGTAAAACATTCTTGTCAAATGCTTTCGACTTGGTTTGTCTTCCGCTGGCTCAAGGGTCTATCTGACCACAGATGCCTGGTCTGCAAAGCACGGTCAGGGCAGCTACAACATGGGTCTCAGCAGGCTCCCACTTCGGGCCGGAATCCAACCTTCATTCCCCGCGGTGACAATGGCAGACTTGCCCTCCATAACGGATTCCCGTTAAAGGATTTAAAGTTAATTCATTTCAAATACACAGCAGGGCCTCGAAAGTCCGCCTCCTATATTGTTATTTTTGGTCACTACCTCGGGGCGGGCGTGCATGCCTGCCTGCTGCCCTCCTTGGATGTGTAGTAGTAGCCGTTTCTCAGGCTCCACACCGGATTCCATCCCTCATTCCCCGGCCATTACCCGGGGTCACAAATGGCTGACTTGCCCGCCTCCATATGATTCTCGTGAAAGGAATGTGGTGTCATCTTTGCCCGCCATAACTGGTTCTCGTTAAAGGATTTAAAGTACATTCATTTCAAATACACAGCAGGGCCTCGAAAGTCCTCCTCCTGTATTGTTATTTTTGGTCACTACCTCGGGGCGGGCGGGCGTGCATGCCTGCCCGCTGCCCTCCTTGGATGTGTAGTGGTAGCCGTTGCTCAAGCTCCACACCGGATTCAAACCCCTCATTCCCTGTCCATTACCCGGGGTCACAATGGCAGACTTGCCCCGCCTCCACAGGATTCTCATTGTAGCGGTACTGAACAAGTACACAGCAAGTAGAAAATGTAATTTAAAAACAAAACGTAAGCTTTTTAACAATGCCATGGAAAGTTGAGAAGGAAGTCACACATTACCTGACATCACTGAGTGAGGAAGAGCAATCTCCCCATATTGCGCAGTAGTCCAGCATGGCCGTCACTACACAAACAGCTGTTTGCGGTGCATTACACAGTGAGTTTGGTGTGCCAGTGTGAAGCAGTACTCTAATTACACTCCCTGATTGATGTATACACATGCAAGATGTTTTAAAGCACGTTAGGCCTCCAATGTAGCATGCAATGTGATTTCTGCCCTTAAAACGCTGCTTTGCGTCACATCCAGATTTTTCCCCGGGACTTTTGGCATGTATCCCACTCCGCCATGCCCCCCTCCAGGCGTTAGACCCCTTGAAACATCTTTTCCATCACTTTTGTGGCCAGAATAATTTTTTCTATTTTTCAAAGTTTGCCTCCCCATTGAAGTTTATTGCGGTTTGCGAACTTTTCCGCGAACTGAACCTTCCGCGGAAGTTCGCGAACCGAAAAACGGAGATTCGCGACATCTCTAATTATCATTGATTTATAAAGTGCCCGCAGATTTACGCAGTTTAAAAATGACTCAAATCAAGGCATTCAATAGGTTTGAAACTGAATAAATTTGCATATAAAATGTGCACAATCCTGCATCAACTTGGAATTATTTGCATTTCATTGGCCATCCCTAGAGTTAATAGAAGCAGCAGAGCAGTAGTTCCGTGGCCAGGCCTTATTTATTTAAAGAATCTTGAGTGTGGGCCAAAAGAGAAAAACCTTTGTGCACGAGTGGCTTTGTTCTACTGGGCACATGCAGACCTAACTCTTGCATGACCAGTTCATATGTGCTCGTGTAAGGTTGGGACCATGGCCGGAAGAAGCTTAGTTCCAGTTGAACAAGTTTAGGAGGACCCTTTGCTGGAACGGTGAAATGTAGGATGGGAAACCTCTGGACTATCCTCTTTTTTTTATGTTTTTCTTCAATAGTGGAGTCCAGTTGGAACGATTTTTATTGAGCCTGCTGTCACTCAAAAAGCATTGTATTTCTTTGCATACACGTTCACAGAATGTGTACAATTTCATCGTTGTAACTATGAATGTCAAGGAGGTGGTCTAAAGGTTCGTACACATGTTTGATATTTCTGAACGACTTGTCATTCAAACCGGTTGTTTGAACGATAGTTTGGCATGTGTACGAACGATCGTTAGACTGATAGCAGCAGTTTTGACAGATCCGCTTGGTGGATCCGCAAACTAACTGTCGTTCAAACGTCGTTTGAAAGTCTATTAGGTTGGAAGTCTATTAGTTTAACACTAAAAGACGTTCAAACAACAAGTCATTTGATCAGTCATTTAATCTAGTCCACTGTTCTATCCAGTCCATTGTCCATTATCAAGTTGGTTAAACGACATGTAAATTAGGTAAATTAGCATATCAAACTACATGTTGGTCAGTGTGTACATGATGTCTGAACGACGTGTTGTTTGAACTACAAGTCATTCAAACAAGTCATTTAGAAATATCAGACGTGTGTACGCGCCTGTAAAGCCTTTTCCCCTAGCATGCTTGTTTACATTTAGATCTCCTAAGACCATAATAAACAATGGGGTTGATTCATTAAGCTGCACTGCTATGACACCAATGCCCGCTAAATACAGCGCTGCACGCTACGTGCGGTAGTGCATCGTAGCATTGCGCTCTTAAATAACACGTGCTTCCTTTAATTCATGGCCACTCCTACCACAAGATGTGATTGGTCCCAAGTGCTTCCTGTCATGCAGCATATACCATGTAGGAGCTTTCTGTAAGCCCGCCTGAACAGCCTTCGCTGCCAATAGCAGTGCTGAACTAGCATACTGGCTGTTCTGGATTGGGCAATGGTCCTGTCACTTATATGCACACCGGACTATTGTTCAATCCAGAACAGCCAGTATGCTAGTGCAGCGCTGCTATTGGAAGTAAAGGCTGTGGTATATGCTGCATGACAGGCAGCATTTTGGGCCAATCACATCTTGCGGTAGGAGTGGTCATAAATTAGCGGAAGCACGTGTTTAGGAGCGCACGCTACGCTGCACTACCGCACGAAGCGTGAGGCGCTGTTTTTAGTGGGTGTTGGTGTAATTAAGCTCGCGCTGCTTTAGCAGCACAGCTTAAAGAGAACCTGTACTGAGTAAAAATATTTAAAATAAACACAGGAGGTAACTTCAAATGAACATTACAGAGTTACCTTGCCATCAGTTCCTCTCAGAAGCTCACCATTTTCTTCTGACAATAATCCCATCCAGTTCTGACAATATTTTGTCAGATCTGAAATATATCAGTTGCTGTCAGTAAAATATCAGTTGCTGTCAGTTATAGCTGAGAGGAAAACAGATGTACCAGGTAATGTTCATGTTTCCCTATGGTTCAAGTGGGCGATGTTACAGTTTAACTGTGTGCTGACCAGAAAGCTGTTATGGGGTAATGGCTATTTTCAAAATGGAGGACGGAAAATTCCCTTGATCATAGTGAGCAAATAGGACGCGGGACAGGAGAAAGACACTGAGGAGTAGACTACATGGAAGGTAAGTATGACTTGTGTATGCTTATTTTGACTTTTATTTTCAGTACAGGTTTTCTTTAATGAATCAACCCCAATTAATTTTCTTTCCAGTCTGAAAAACTGATACTTAGCAAAGTACTTTGACCAATATTTTAAAGATACACTCTTGTATTAGGTATTCAAATAACATATTAAATAACCCAGCACTGGTAAAGAGGTAGCAACATGCCATTATCGCTAGTCTAGGCAGGTGCAATTATTGTGGGCCCATGCTTACAGAACAAAGCATGCAACCAAGGATATGAAGAGAAGATCTGGGCCCTGCATCCTCCAAAGATATTCTGACAAGTCAGACAGGTGTACATGCAAAAAGGGCATCCGTAAATTTGGGAACCCAAAATAATCGCTAGTAGAATATCTGTAAATTTACTGATATTGTACTACTTTGTATTGAAAATCTGATGGTAAAATATCTGTAAATCATACCGATATTTTACTACAGTTAAACCTAACCCATTTCTCACACAGAACCCTCCCTCTACCGATATCTAACTCCAACCAAACCCCTACTGATGCATAACCTTATAAAAAAAAACACTGATGCCTAACGTTAACCCTCATGCAAGTCTATTCCAACCCCTCCTCCCCCCACAAAAAAAAAATAAATAAATAATAAATACAATGGTTAATTTGCATATATTCAGCAGTGGTGCCTGGGAGACATCTCGAGCTCACTCCAACCTGAATTATCGCAAATTCTTTCTGTTTTAGGAAAGCAAACTTTTGTTTTTCAAAAAAAAAATAAAAAATCAGTGGGCACCACCATAGGCACCCATACTAATGTCGGCTACTGCAAGATAAAGTAGAAGGAGCCAATCCCATTATAATTAGTAGAACTATTTACTACTGGAATAACTAAACTCAGGGGCAAATACATCCCAATTAAAGTGAACACGAGGTAAATATAAACTGATGAAATAAACAATTGTATTTATATTTATCTTCCTACTCCTATAATATATGTATGTATAAATCTCCCATGGTTTTATTTTATATTTAACCATTTACAAAGTAGATTGAATGTTTTGTTGTCTCTGCTCAGTGGCAGCGTATTGAGTGACCCTAACTGAAAATACATAAGGTATTGACCTATTGACTTTTTTCTCCCCTGCTCTCAGAAGTTGTATTCTGCCAGGAAGACTTTTATGGCTGTAATTTGCTTATCAGTGAAGTTTTCTATATTCCCAACAAGGTACCAACAAGATAGAAGCTGTCACTTCCAAGCCCTAAAATTAACTCTTTCAGGCAGCAAAATCAAAGTAAAACAGCCTGGTTATTAATATGTTTTGCACTGTACATCATGTCACTTCGGGTATACTTAAAGAAAACCTGAACTGAAAATTAAAAGTCAAAATAAGCATACACAAGTCATAGTTACCTCCGGTGTAGTCTACTCCTCAATCTCTTTTTCCTCTCCTGCATCCTGTTTGTCCACTGTGATCAATGGAATTCTCCGTCCTCCATTTTGAAAATGGCCATTACACCATAACCGCTTTCTGGTCAGCACACTGTTAAACTGTAACATCACCCACTTGAGCCATAGGGAAACATGGACACATCAGTTCTCCTCTCAGCTGTAACTGACAGCAACTTATATATAACTGACAGCAACTGATATATTTCAGTTCTGACAAAATGTTGTCAGAACTGGAAGGGATCATTGTCAGAAGAAAATGGTGAGCTTCTGAGAGGAACTGATGGCAAGGTAACTATGTAATGTTCATTTGAAGTTACCTCGAGTGTTTATTTTAAATAATTTTACTCAGTACAGGTTCTCTTTAAAAGGACTTTTATCACTTTTAGGTCAAAATTTGTAATTTATTCTTTAATTTGCCCATGTGGATTTTGTACATAGGCAAAACAACCAGACATATGAATACCACATATCAAAAGAGGCAAAGGGTGTGCCAGATTGATCAAGCATATAATACACGTACAGAAAAAAGTAAATAAAATGGATTACATAGTTTGGTTGAAAATAGACGGCCATGACTGAGGAGGAGCTTGGTTGGCTAATGCAAGGAGTGGCAGTGGATGAGCAAGGAGGAGATCCAAAGTTAAAGAGACTCCGTAACAAAAATTGCATCCTGTTTTTTATCATCCTACAAGTTCCAAAAGCTATTCTAATGTGTTCTGGCTAACTGCAGCACTTCATACTATCACAGTCTCTGTAATAAATCAATGTATCTTTCCCCTGTCAGACTTGTCGGCCTGTGTCTGGAAGGCTGCCAAGTTCTTCAGTGTTGTGGTTCTGCTATGAACTCACTCTTTCAGGCCCCTCTCTGCACACTGCCTGTGTGATATTTAGATTAGAGCAGCTTCTCTCTTCTCTCTTATCTTTTACAAGCTGGATAAATCGTCCTCTGAGCTGGCTGGGCTTTCACATACTGAGGAATTACAAACAAGGGCAAAGCTGTTTGCAGGAAGAAAAGAGCAGCCTGAAACTTCAGTGCATGGGGGAAAGAAACACACAAATGATCTCTTGAGATTCAAAAGGAATGCTGTATACTGCCTGCTTGTGTATGGACGTATTTTCTATGTGTGGACATACTGTACATCAACCTACTTCCTGTTTTGGTGGCCATTTTGTTTGTTTACAAACAAACTTTTTAAAACTGTTTTTAACCACTTTTAATGTGGCGAGGAGCGGCGAAATTGTGACAGACGGCAATAGGAGATGTCCCCTACCGCACTGGTATGTTTACTTTTGAGCGATTTTAACAATACAGATTCTCTTTAAGGAATATAAGCAAGCGGGGGGGGGGGGGGGGGGGGGGGAGTGGCGGGGATGCCAACAAGAGAAGTGGTGGCATGGTTAGAAAGAAATAAAGCGTTATGAAAGAACCTGGAACTGATGGGTGAATGTTAAGGTGGACCTAAGGATTAAGAGGACAACAGGGAGGTGGAGGTATGGTGGAAATGTATAGAAGCAAGGGAATAATTGATGGTGGGCATCAGAGGTGGCAAGCATTGAAGGAGTGGGGGCGTGACAGGTGTATATGAGCTTGTAGGGGCATGTGTAGAGGGATATGTGGAGTAGAAGAGCCTGTGTGAGAAGGTAGCAACTGAAAATGGGAGGACAACGTGAGCAAGAGGTTACATATGCTAAATATATATATATATATATATATATATATATATATATATATATATATATATATATATATATATATATATATTGCTAATTATATCTTAATATGTGCACATAAATACATGTGCCCACATAAATAAGGAACAAACACTCAAGCACAACACAAAATGCTATGCAGTTTAGACTAGTCCACTAAAAAGCAAACACCATTAAAAAAAGAATAGAATACAAAAGAGGGTTATCGTACCTCATTCAGAGTATTTTCAATAATTTTGTTCAAACCTTCCGAAAATAAAGTCTCAAATGGACAGGGCTGTCTTCACTTCTATGTGTTATTACTGCTAAAACTGTAAAGTGGTTACATATTTTCCACCTACATCTACAGTGCATTGCTGACCTGTTTAATTGTCTGTTATTTGTAACCTATTTTTAGAAGTTTGTATTCTCTATTGTACAGCGCCATGGAAGATGATAGCACTATATAAATCTAAACTGTTAATTATAATAACTTGATGGACTTGGAAATGGCTGAAAAGCTCTTAATGAGCTTATGTTGCCATCTAGTGATGGCTGAGTGAAACATGTTATGAAAATTGAAAGCTGCATGACCGCACACAAAACATGAAGGGAAGCATCCACTTTTAACATACTTATTATTATTTATTGTATTTATAAAGCACCTACTATATTACGCAGCGCTGGACAATAAATACATAAAATGATACAAAGGATAACAGAAGTAACAAGGTTATACAACATAAGACAAAGCTGTACAAGATACATGATCATGCAATTTTGGGCTGGTTAGGTAGGCTCAGTAGTACAAGTACGAGGCTGTCATAGGAAAGGAGCACACGATCATGTAGAATACACTAGGGAAGGGAGGACCCTGCCAAAGGCTTACAATCTAAGGGGGAGGGGTGGACATACTAGGTAGGGCTTTGGAATAAATATTCAGTAGAGAGTTGCTCATGTTTCTCATGTAGAATCACTCGGGTGATTTTTAAGCACTCCTCTGGGTCCCAGGCAATGCACTATGGCCTCAATTTGCTAAAGGCCATTCAGTAAAAACCTGTTTGGCAAAATACCTTATTCGCAGAGGCGTAACAATAGACTTTGCAAAGGATGCATCCGCAGGGGGGCCCAGAAGCCGGAGGAGGCTCAGTGGGGGGAACAGTTTCTTTTTCCTGTCCTGAGATACTGACAACTAAGGGCATGGAGAGAAAAAAACTTTCTGCTCTCTGCACAATTGTTCTAATGAATGCATCTGCTCAGCCACTGATAAGGAATCATAGAAAGTTTTGCATAGATTTGTAGACCTATTTGTAGGGACTATTCAGTGTTCAGCAGGGTCTTGTGTACAGCGTTGCTCTACCCCTAGCCTTTCTACCCCTCCCCAAGTGTTGTGTACTGTAGTGATGCATGAGGAGTCTGGACAGTGAGAGGAAAAGCTTTCTGCTCTCATTGTTCTAATGATTGCATCTGCATAGCCACTGATAACTAATCACACGAAGTGTTGTAGGCAAAGATTTGTAGACAGGCCCTATTCAGTGTGCAGCAGGGTCTTGTGTACATCACTCAGCCCCCAACCTATCTACTCCTCCCAAAGTGCTCTGTACTGTAGTGATGCTGGAGGACACAATGGATGGGGTATCGGGACACCCTGTAACTAGACAAAATAAAAATTGGGAGCCCAAATGGTGTAGTAAGACAGAAACACTGAAAATAATAAGATGATAAAAGGGCTACTCACAAAGGTGGGTTTCTGGGGGCAACTGACCACAGGAAGCAAGTGGAGATAATGAACCCATCTCCACTTGGGGTGTCCCAGACTGGGACTGGTGGCGGTTGCTTCTTCTTTAAAAGACAATAATGGCTTAAATTGTGGTCTGTTTTTGAACCCCTCCACAGCAGATGTGGAGGGGTTACTGAGCACAGTGAGGATAAAGAAGTGCCCAGGGGTTTATAAAACTGAGTAAAAAAAACCCAGTGAAAATGATAAATTAGGTGGCTTACCTCGATAAGGACATTCTCATAGCAAAAAAGAGAATTTTTTTTTTTTTTACATGCTACACGTTTCACGGGTCTATGCCTGCTTCCTCAGGCCTCAGGCCCGCATCAGTTTGCCCCAGAGCCCTTTAAACCAGCCCTGCTACAACCTAAACTAACTTTTATCTTATTTTTTGTGTGGGTTTTTTTGAAAAAAAATGTTATGGTTGTAAAGTTTACTATTTGTGTTGCACTTCATATAAAATCAAATAAATTCAGTTTCAATAGGGCTAATTTTCCCTGACAGATATAACTTCCTGACAGGGACCAGCTGATCTACTCTCTGTTGGTAAATACCCACTGAACATGCCCACTTTCACTTTTATGAATCCAAAGTTCATGTCAGAATTACCAAACATTTTTAGATACTAAAGAAAAAAAAAAGCACTCCACAGTGTGAAATCTAGGGGTACATTTATTGCATACACAAAAAAATTGTACTTACAGAAATAAAACTTGATTGGCGCATGTAACAATTACAAAGCGATAGATCCCATCTCCTCAATGCTGCAAGTATCGCCTTGCTGTGGTCAGCAGTGTGGTGTCCAGTGGCAGGGGCTGTCAGCAGCAGAGTGTTGGGTGGCTCCTGCATTCAGTGTGCCCTTAGCGCCATTACGTGTTTCGGCATACAACGCCTTTGTCAGAACTTCTTCCATCACTTTGTAATTGTTACATGCAACAATTAAGTTTTATTTCTGTAAGTAGAATGTTTTGTGTGTGCAATAAACGTCCCCATACATTTCATACTATGGAGCTCTCTTTTTTTTCTTTAGTATCTGCTCCCCTTTAAGTCCAGAGCAGCACCTGTGACAAGCATACAAGAATCTTGTGGGTTCCCAAGCTTGATAGAGCGCAAGACACATTGCTTTTTGTGTCTAACATGTTTAGACCAGGTCTAAAACAATCGGTACAGCGTTCGGTAATTCTACGTGAATTCATCTTGTACACTACCGAATGCAGTATTTTACCAAACATTCAGTAGATTAGTCTAAACTGCTTTCAAGCCTATATATTTTAAACTTACTTCAAGGTGTTATAAGTAGGGATAAGAAAAATTGTCACTGCCAGTTTTGCAAAAATAAAAACACAAATGCTGGTTCAAAATTGCGCAAAGGTGGATCAGCGCATCACCAGGCCGCCTCCGAATGGCCACCAATCAGAGGTGCGCTGAGCCCCCCCAAGAAACTACAAACGCACCTTGAAACCAAACAGAAGCTCTGCATAAACATCAATAAGCAATGCTATTAAATGGGAGCAGCTGACCAAAGTTACTTACATTTGTACATGGCGAGGAAAGGAACAGCGCTACTTAAAAACAGATTGCATCCTTATGACTTCCTGCTTGAGAATGCAAGCCCCAGTAGTGGGATAAAATACACACCCAGCATTCAAATAAAATGCACCTGTCTACCATTGGAGGATGACAGTCAGGGGCCCCAGTCTCTTTCACTGGCGGGGGCCCCTAAACCACCATGCGATACCTAGAGGGAAATGCGGGCGAGCCCTGGACCTCTCACTTTCAGGGACTTCACCCCCATCACCTCTAAACTGAATGTTAACTGCAACACACACAATTGCTCACTACCAGTTCAAGCACATTCCTATCTTTATCTGGTCAGCAGGCGCCAGTCAGCCAATCAGGTGCACGGTCATACACCCTTTGCCTGCCATACCAAATATAGCAGGAATTGCATAAATTAGCATTCAGGTGGGAGGCTCGGTTGGACGTAATCGTTGATTACATCTTTTACAGGGCTCGCCTGCATTTCCCTCCAGGTATCGCATGGTGGTTTAGGGGCCCCCGCCAGTGAGACAGACTGGGGCCCCTGACTGTCGTGCGAACCAGCGTTTGTGATTTTAAATTTCTTTTTTGCAGCTTCCAGGATGCGGTTGACAGGTGAGTAGTTAGGGAGGGGACTGTGTGGGAGATGCCTACACACAGCGGTCCCTGTAAAAGCTGTAATCAACGATTACGTCCAACCGAATCCTCCCACCTGAATGCTAATTTATGCAATTCCTGCTAGATTTGGTATGGCAGCAAAGGGTGTATGACCGTACACCTGATTGGCTGACTGGCACCTGCTAACCAGATAAAGGTAGGAATTTGCTTGAACTGGTAGTGAGCAATTGTGTATGTTGCAGTTAGCATTCAGTTTAGAGGTGATGGGGGTGAAGTCCCTGGAAGTGAGAGGTCCAGGGCTCGCCCGCATTTCCCTCTAGGTATCACATGGTGGTTTAGGGGCCCCCGCTAGTGAGAGAGACTGGGAGCCCTGACTGTCGTGCGAACCAGCGTTTGTGATTTTAAATTTCTTTATTGCAGCTTCCAGGATGCGGTTGACAGGTGAGTAGTTGGGGAAGGGACTGTGTGGGAGATGCCTTCATGCGGCGGTCCCTGTAAAAGATGTAAACAACGATTACGTCCAACCGAAGCATCCCACCTGAATGCTAATTTATGCAATTCCTGCTAGATTTGGTATGGCAGGCAAAGGGTGTATGACCGTACACCTGATTGGCTGACTGGTGCCTGCTGACCAGATAAAGGTAGCAATTTGCTTGAACTGGTAGTGAGCAATTGTGTGTGTTGCAGTTAGTTTTGCAAAAATGTCACCCAAACTGCTGTTCTTGCAAAATAAAAAATCTGCCTTATGGTGAAGTGCACTGAAGTCAATGACACTGAGTGTTGTGGTTATTTACAAAGCCCCCACATGTGCTATCATTACCAATTTGCTAGTTATGCTAAAGAGAATAGTGCAAACAAGTCAAAAAGACATTGGGCTTGATTCACAAAGCAGTGCTAACCTACTTAGCACGTCTAAAGTCTTTAGACGTGCTAACCAGGGTGCTAAGTAGGTTAGCACAGGATTTCTCAATCAGATCGCGCGCAAAGTTTTGCGCACAAAGTTTTACGTGCGCAAAGTTTTGCGCGCGAAAAGCTGATTTAGACGTGCTAAGGGGGTTTTCACAGGCATGCTAACAGTTAGCACCGCTTTGTGAATCAAGCCCATTGTATTTAAATTACAGATTTCTGAATTTTTTTATTTTATTTATGTTCTTTATTTACAGTATATAGTGCCAACATCTTTCTTAGCGGTGTAAGTTGTACAATACAAATAGTGGAAAAGTGAGATACATGAGACGTTCTGTACAATCAGGACAACCAGCAATACAAATACATACAGTTGGATGCGAAAGTTTGGGCAACCTTGTTAATCGTGATTTTCCTGTATAAATTGTTGATTGTTACGATAACAAATGTCAATTAAATATAACATATATGAGACACACACCGTGATATTTGTGAAGTGAAATGAAGTTTATTGGATTTACAGAAAGTGCGCAATAATTGTTTAAATGAAATTAGGCAGGTGCATAAATGTGGGCACTGTTGTCATTTTATTGATTCCAAAACCTTTAGAACTAATAATTGGAACTCAAATTGGCTTGGTAAGCTCAGTGACCCCTGAGCTATATACACAGATTAATCCAATCATGAGAAAGAGTATTTAAGGGGTCAATTGCAAGTTTCCGTCCTCTTTTAATTTTCTCTGAAGAGGGTCTCAAAACAACTCTCAAATGACCTAAAGACAAAGATTGATCACCATCATGGTTTAGGGGAAGGATACAGAAAGCTTTCTCAGAGATTTCAGCTGCCTGTTTCCACAGTTAGGAACATATTGAGGAAATGGAAGACCACAGGCTCAGTTCAAGTTAAGGCTCGAGGTGGCAGACCAAGAAAAATCTCAGATAGACAGAAGCGACGAATGGTGAGAACAGTCAGAGTCAACCCACAGACCAGCACCAAAGACCTACAACATCATCTTGCTGCAGATGGAGTCACTGTGCATCGTTCAACCATTCAGCACACTTTACACAAGGAGATGCTGTATGCGAGAGTAATGCAGAGGAAGCCCACAGCACAAACCGAGCCACTTGAGGTATCGTAAAGCACATTTGGGCAAGCCAGCTTCATTTTGGAATAAGGTGCTGGGGACTAATAAG
The DNA here is from genome assembly GCF_040937935.1 of Hyperolius riggenbachi. Taxonomy (NCBI): domain Eukaryota; kingdom Metazoa; phylum Chordata; class Amphibia; order Anura; family Hyperoliidae; genus Hyperolius; species Hyperolius riggenbachi. The sequence continues at coordinate 154,746,015 of NC_090650.1, read as the reverse complement.
TTATTTGGGCATAACAAGGGGCGTTATGCATGGTGGAAAAAGAACACAGCATTCCAAAAAAAAAAACATCTGCTACCTACAGTAAAATATGGTGGTGGTTCCATCATGCTGTGGGGCTGTGTGGCCAGTGCAGGGACTGGGAATCTTGTTAAAGTTGAGAGGCGCATAGATTCCACACAGTATCAGCAGATTCTGGAGACCAATGTTCAGGAATCAGTGACAAAGCTGAAGCTGCGCCGAGGCTTGATCTTTCCACAAGACAACGACCCTAAACACACTGCTCAAAATCCACTAAGGCATTCATGCAGAGAAACAAGTACAATCTTCTGGAATGGCCATCTCAGTCCCCAGACCTGAATATAATTAAAAATCTGTGGTGTGAGTTAAAGAGAGCTGTCCATGCTCGGAAGCTATCAAACCTGAATGAACTAGAAATGTTTTGTAAAGAGAAATGGTCCAAAATACCTTCAACCAGAATCCAGACATTTGAACCTACAGGAAGCGTTTAGACTAGAGTCTGTAATTTCTAAAAATGGAGGATCTACTAAGTATTGATTTCATTTCTTTTATGTGGTGCCCAAATTTATGCACCTGCCTAATTGTGTTTAAACAATTATTCCACACTTTCTGTAAATCCAATAAACTTCATTTCACTTCTCAAATTTCACTGTGTGTGTCTCCTATATGATATATTTAACTGAAATTTTTTATAGTAACAACTAATGATTTATACAGGAAACTCATGACGATTAACAAGGTTGCACAAACTTTCGCATCCAACTGTACATAGTTAATGAGTGGTTTGCGACATCACCAATACTGGTACTTAAGATTACTTAACATTTTAGTAAGAGTTTTTTTTGGTCCTTTGTAGCACCTTACACACTCCTAGGAGTTCTAGTTCGCCATGAGCTTGCTGGGTAATCTGTAACTCTGGGTGTTTCAAGTCCTACTCCATAGAGCCACATAGAGATGGCCCAAACGGTTCGAACGCGAGTTTGCATTCGCATCAAAACGCAAACTTTATGCGAGTTCGACCTGCCCCCTATACTTCATCATTGGGCTAAACTTTGACCCTCCACATCACAGCCAGCAGACACATGGCAGCCAATCAAGCTGCACTCCCTCCTGCACCCCCCCCCCCCCCCCCCCCAGCGTCGGCCATTTTCTCACTCTGCCTGCTGCTGATATTAGTGAGAGAAGGGATAGACATTGGAGAGATAGGGAAAGCGATAGTTAGGAGGTCTGTTAGCTTGCTCCTTGCTGATATTTATTGCTTAAAGTGGACCCAAATTAAAAATACACATTTTCAGAGTTAAATCTATTTTATAAATTATAATAATAAATAGCAGCCTTTTTTCAGCTGCATGATGACAAATATAAAATATTGTACATTTATTGGAAGAACCTCTCCCTTCCTTTCATATTGCCGGTACAGAATCCGGCAAACTGGTAGAGTAGGTGGTGACTGGCAAGGGAGGAATTGCTACCACCAAAAGAGCTTATTCACTGTCCCAGGCCAAGAGTGTAAATCGAGAAATGAAGAGGTTCAAGAACAGAGCCTTGTGGTACACCAACAGACAGCGGACATCGAGAGGAGTTCGTGTAGGGACCAGGGACCCCCCCCTTTCACCAAGCTTCTTCCCACCTTGTGACTGCACAGTGCAGCCAAGACATGTTGATGACTTTTGGGGAACCAAAATTAAAATTGTCATGAGGAGTGATGTGTGATGGCTCAGGATTACTGATTGTCATGTGTAGAAGAAGTAATGGAGAAAAATGTGATTTGTTTGGTCAGCTGATAGATTAGCCAACCTCTCATTTGCTGTGATCACATCCTGCTTTGTTATCATCACTGGTAAATAAGAGACTTACATATCTATCACCTGATCAAACTGATTTCATGCTTTTAATTGTTAAGACGTAGAAATATCACCTAGGACAAATGATAGGAGAAAAAGTGATTTGATCGTGCCTTTAGAGCTGCATGGCTAAAGGTGTAAACTAATGATCCAATCTTTGTTGAGCCAGCAGAACACTTGTATGTAATATGAGGGACTACTTAAATATCCATCCAAACTATATTAACTGGGTTTAGCCTTCTACCACATACATTTGTTCATGTTAGTTTAAAATTGATTGGGTCAATAGTGGCTACTAGGGCTGCAACATTGCATGGCCCTTTTTGGCCTGGTACACATGATTGGGTAGACATGAGCAAACTGTCTGCCACATAGACATGTAGAAACAATTATTTACAACATGTCCCATCATTTCAGAATCGATAACGATATTGATTTTGCAATCACGACTGCACAAAATCTATCCCATTATCGATCAGAAGTTGATTAGACATGATGGAAATTATTGGTTAAAGATGTCAATGTGGCACAAAGTTGGTATGTAACAGGTCTTCATACACTCACTATCCATCTGAACCATAAAATAAAGTAGAATTTCTTCTTAACTCTGTTAACAGTTTTAGGCTGTGGGGTGAAGAAAAGGGTAGGCTGAATGGAAGGTGGGCATGATGGATGTGGTGGCCGTGTTGTCAGGGCTTGGCGGTATGGGTGGTATCATTGAGTTGGGTAAGTTGTTTGGGAACAATCAGTTTTTAGATAGTTAAGATAAGCATGATTGTTGTGATGAATCCCAATATTGTGAATGGTCGGAAGTGTCAGATGCCTGGGCAAGGTAGGTTTTTTTTGTTTTTGTTTTTGTGGGGGGTTTTTTGTGGAGGTTTTTTGCAAGGTGGCAGTAGAGTGTTGTTGGTAATGTTATTGTTATTTCTCATTTTTGGGGCTTAAGGTTTACTACCATTGTATACTATTTACATATTATCCAGGAACTTGGAAACTGGGCCTGAGCTAAGACTCACAGCTAATACATATTACTTGCCTCTGCCTCCTCCCCTCCCAGAATGCTCTGGTTTGACAGAATGGGACGCGGGGGAAATCAGAGTTTTCTGAATTGCTATATTTCCCTTTTCTTGTTCTACATTATTCTGCATGTATAGGTTTAACCCGCTTAACCCTCTGACGTGATACCCATAGAGTAGAGAACCCTCCTTTGTACAAAAATGGTGAATTAACATGCACATCCTATAATGTGAATGGTTTCATCAGTCCGGTAAAGAGTGCCCAGGTATTATATCACCTCCACAAATCAAACTTTCATATGGTATTGTTACAAGAGACACATTTCAAATGAAATCATTCCCCTAAACGTTAGTCTTAAAATTACACCACGTGGTTTCATAGTTTCAATCCAGAAGCAAAAACGAAAGTTGTCTATTGGGCTACACAGGACCCCTCCTTTTTGCTAAAAAAAATAAATAAAAGAAAATTAGTAAATCCAGATAAATCCAGATGCTAGATACATCTTTTTAGACAGACATACTGGTCACCCTCTACACCATAGCAAACGTACCTCCCAAATCAAAATCAGGGACAGCGGACAGAGTCTCTGCTTCTTCACCAAGATTTCTGGCTTTGCTGAGGGGAAGTTGATTTTGGATGTGGATTTAAAATCTGTGTCATAACCCACAATATGATCCTCATTGGGTTACTCTGCTATATCCCACTCCATGCTTACCAGAATTAAAAAGGAGCTGTCAGTCATACTATCTCAGGAAAAAAACCATATGCATTGCACTGTCCACATTTTGATTTTAGTGATTTTTTTCTATATTGAAAAAGGAAAAAATCCTTCTTAGGATTTTCTACTTTGACTCTGTGTATCTATCTTGAAGCCAATCCTGACATAATTTCCTCCCTTACTCTGTCTGTGTATCATTGCTCACCCTCCTCCCAGTTTTCAGACACTCCCACCCAGCACTGCAGTAGAAAGTGCATTGTCATTGTGTGACTCTGTAGAGCTGTATGGATCGGATTTCATTTCAGAAGCTGCTTTTCTCAGCTTCTCAGCATGAGAAATATTGGCCAATCAGAGAAGAACAGAAGTGTGGGAGGAGAAAATGGGACGGAAAGAGGCTTCAGCCAATTAGACTGCATTAGTTATGTCTGAGGGAAAAGCAAAGAAGAAAAAAAAGAAAACCCAGCATGCCCTGCAACTTCCTTTGTGCAGCAGATGTACCAAATAAGAGCCAGGGAAACTGGGGGATGATCTTTTATGGAGAAGAAAAGTAAGTCATTTTTAACTTTTGGATTGCCTGGTTAGCAACCTTATTACTTGTTTACCAGATACAAATAAATAATTGTTTTTTGATTTTATGCCTGACAGTAACACTTTAAGGAAAAGTTACATGACAAGAGAATTGGCGATAGCTGGAGAACTATGCACCCTAAATAGCTAGACTATATCCACTTTTCTGCAGTGCATAAGACATTTAGCAGAACAGATCTTCCAGCCTACTGGACACATTTACCAACTCATATATAGGCCCTACAGTGTGGTCAGACCACTCCCTGGCAGTTTGCACTATTATGTTACAGTACCGTATATAACTCGCATATAAGCTGACCTGTGTATAAGCTGAGGTACGCACTTTTCCCTCCGAAACCAGGAAACCGTGATTGACTCGCGTATAAGCCCACTCCCCAGTACAGCCCCCTCCACAGTAACCAGATGTTCACTCAGTACAAGTCAGCCCCCCTCCCCATAGCCAGATGTGTCCCAGGATCATACAGCTGTGTCAGATGGCATCATAGATAAAATAAAGTGAGGCCCAGTGCACACCAAAAACCTCAGTAAAGCTGTTACTGAATGGCTTCTGTAACAAAAACACCTGGAAAACCGCTCTGATCTATCGTTTTTCAGAGCAGTTTCAGCTTTTCCTATACTTTACATTGAGGCAGAAACGCATCTGCAAACCGCAAAAATGCTGCAGAATTCTGCGGTTCAAACCGCTGGTGTGCATTATCCCATTGAGATACATTAGCCAAGCGTTTTCACAGGTCTGCAGCGGTTTTGAAAATGCTCCCAAAAACGCTTGGTGTGCACCAGGCCTGATTGACAATCAATTTCACTTGCTGTTGTGCAAATTGAATACCCAACAGGTGAAACATATAGGCAATTAACAAGCCATCCCCAATAAAGGAGTGGTTCTGCAGGTGGTGACCACAGACCACTCAGTTTTTATGCTTTCTAGCTGATGTTTTGGTCACTTTTGAATGCTGGCGGTGCTTTCACTCTAGTGGTAGCATGAGGCGGAAGTCTACAACCCACACAAGGGGCTTAGGTAGTGCAGCACATCCAGGATGGCACATCAATGTGAGCTATGGCAAGAAGGTTTGCTGTGTCTGTCAGCGTGGTGTCCACTGCATGGAGGCGCTACCAGGAGACAGGCCAGCACATCAGGAGGTGTGGAGGAGGTCGTAGGAAGGCAACAACCCAGCAGCAGGACCGCTACCTCCGCCTTGGTGCAAGGAGGAGCACTGCCAGAGCCCTGCAAAATGACCACTATAGGGCCACAAATGTGCATGCGTCTGCTCAGTCAGAAACAGACTCCATGAGGGTGGTATGTAAACAAGTGAGGGTTGTGCTTACAACCCAACACCGTGCAGGCTGTTTGGTATTTGCCATAGAACACCAAGATTGGCAAACATGATCTTAAATAGAGTCACCATCTCACTCACCGAATCACTGCTGAGTGCTGACCATGCTGGAACGCACGCCGTCCGTCCCACTTCCGAGTTTCCGCCTTCCTTAACTACTTCCCGACCGCCGTATAGACAAATGGTGGCCGGAAAGTGGACGCCGCAAGGACCGCCGTATTGACAAAATGCGGCGGTCCTTGTATGGGCATGGGCGGAGCGATCGCGTCATCCGTGACGCGATCCTCCGCCTCCGCCTGGCGCCGCTCACCCGCCGCAACATCCCGCCGGCCATACGGAAGCGCAGGCGGGATGTTAACCCAACAATCGCCGCGTACAAAGTGTATAATACACTTTGTAATGTTTACAAAGTGTATTATACAGGCTGCCTCCTGCCCTGGTGGTCCCAGTGTCCGAAGGACCACCAGGGCAGGCTGCAGCCACCCTAGTCTGCACCAAGCACACTGATTCCCCCCCCCCCCCGCCCCAGATCGCCCACAGCACCCATCAGACCCCCCCCCCCCTGCCCACCCCCCAGACCCCTGTTTGCACCCAATCACCCCCCTAATCACCCATCAATCACTCCCTGTCACTATCTGTCAACGCTATTTTTTGTTTTATCTCCCCCTCTTCCCCCTGCTCCCTCCTGATCACCCCCCACCCCTCAGATTCTCCCCAGACCCCCCCCCCCCCCATGTACTGTATGCATCTATCCCCCCTGATCACCTGTCAATCACCTGTCAATCACCTATCAATCACCCCCTGTCACTGCCACCCATCAATCAGACCCTAACCTGCCCCTTGCGGGCAATCTGATCACCCCCCCACACCAATAGATCGCCCGCAGATCCGACATCAGATCACCTCCCAAATCCATTGTTTACATCTATTCTCTCCTCTAAACACCCACTAATTACCCATCAATCACCCATCAATCACCCCCTATCACCACCTGTCACTTTTACCTATCAGATCAGACCCTAATCTGCCCCTTGCGGGCACCCAATCACCCGCCCACACGCTCAGATTGCCCTCAGACCCGACCCCCCTTATCAATTCGCCAGTGCATTAATTACATCTGTCCCTCCCTGTAATAACCCACTGATCACCTGTCAATCACCTGCCAATCACCTATCACCCATCAATCACCCCCTGTCACCCCCTGTCACTGCCACCCAACAATCAGCCCCTAACCTGCCCCTTGCGGGCAATCTGATCACCCACCCACACCAATAGATCGCCCGCAGATCCGACATCAGATCACCACCCAAGCGCAGCGTTTACATCTATTCTCTCCTCTAAACACCCACTAATTACCCATCAATCACCCATCAATCACCCCCTATCACCACCTCTCACTGTTACCCATCAGATCAGACCCTAATCTGCCCCTTGCGGGCACCCAATCACCCGCCTACACGCTCAGATTGCCCTCAGACCCCCCCTTATCAATTCGCCAGGGCATTATTTACATCTGTCCTTCCCTGTAATAACCCACTGATCACCTGTCAATCACCTGTCAATCACCCATCAATCACCCCCTGTCACTGCCACCCATCAATCGCCCCCTGTCACTGCCACCCATCAATCAGCCCCTAACCTGCCCCTTGCGGGCAAACTGATCACCCACCCACACCAATAGATCGCCCGCAGATCCGACATCAGATCACCACCCAAGCGCAGTGTTTACATCTATTCTCTCCTCTAAACACCCACTAATTACCCATCAATCACCCCCTATCACCACCTGTCACTGTTACCCATCAGATCAGACCCTAATCTGCCCCTTGCGGGCACCCAATCACCCGCCTACAAGCTCAGATTGCCCTCAGACCCCCCCCTTATCAATTCGCCAGTGCAATATTTACATCTGTTCTCCCCTGTAATAACCCACTGATTACCTGTCAATCACCTGTCAATCACCTATCAATCACCCATCAATCACCCCCTGTCACTGCCACCCATCAATCACCCCCTGTCACTGCCACCCATCAATCACCCCCTGTCACTGCCACCTATCAATCAGCCCCTAACCTGCCCCTTGCGGGCAATCTGATCACCCACCCACACCAATAGATCGCCCGCAGATCCGACGTCCGATCACCTCCCAAGTGCAGTGTTTACATCTGTTCTCTACCCTAAACACCCACTAATTACCCATCAATCACCCCCTGTCACTGCTACCTATCAGATTAGACCCCTATCTGCCCCTAGGGCACTCAATCACCCGCCCACACCCTCAGAATGCCCTCAGACCCCAGCCCTGATCACCTCGCCAGTGCATTGCTTGCATCTATTCCCCCCTCTAATCACACCTTGAGACACCCATCAATCACCTCCTGTCACCCCCTAGCACACCTACCCATCAGATCAGGCCCTAATTTGCCCCGTGTGGGCTCCTGATCACTCGGCCAAACCCTCAGATCCCCCTCAGACCCCCTTCCGATCACCTCCCCAGTGCATTGATTGCATCTATTTTCCCCTCTAACCACCCCCTGAGACACCCATCAATCACCTCCTGTCACCCCCCTAGCACTCCTATCCATCAGATCAGGCCCAATACAACCTGTCATCTAAAAGGCCACCCTGCTTATGACCGGTTCCACAAAATTCGCCCCCTCATAGACCACCTGTCATCAAAATTTGCAGATGCTTATACCCCTGAACAGTCATTTTGAGACATTTGGTTTCCAGACTACTCACGGTTTTGGGCCCGTAAAATGCCAGGGCGGTATAGGAACCCCACAAGTGACCCCATTTTAGAAAAAAAGACACCCCAAGGTATTCTGTTAGGTGTATGACGAGTTCATAGAAGATTTTTTTTGTCAAAAGTTAGCGGAAATTGATTTTTATTGGTTTTTTTTCACAAAGTGTAATTTTTCACTAACTTGTGACAAAAAATAAAATCTTCTATGAACTCGCCATACACCTAACGGAATACCTTTGGGTGTCTTCTTTCTAAAATGGGGTCACTTGTGGGGTTCCTATACTGCCCTGGCATTTTAGGGGCCCTAAACCGCGAGGAGTAGTCTAGAAAACAAATGCCTCAAAATGACCTGTGAATAGGACGTTGGGCCCCTTAGCGCACCTAGGCTGCAAAAAAGTGTCACACATGTGGTACCGCCGTACTCAGGAAAAGTAGTATAATGTGTTTTGGGGTGTGTTTTTACACATACCCATGCTGGGTGGGAGAAATTTCTATGTAAATGGACAATTGTGTGTAAAAAAAATCAAACAATTGTCATTTACAGAGATATTTCTCCCACTTAGCATGGGTATGTGTAAAAATACACCCCAAAACACATTATACTACTTCTCCTGAGTACGGCGGTACCATATATGTGGCACTTTTTTACACCCTAAGTACGCTAAGGGGCCCAAAGTCCAATGAGTACCTTTAGGATTTCACAGGTCATTTTGCGACATTTGGTTTCAAGACTACTCCTCACGGTTTAGGGCCCCTAAAATGCCAGGGCAGTATAGGAACCCCACAAATGACCCCATTCTAGAAAGAAGACACCCAAAGGTATTCCGTTAGGAGTATGGTGAGTTCATAGAAGATTTTATTTTTTGTCACAAGTTAGCGGAAAATGACACTTTGTGAAAAAAACAATTAAAATCAATTTCCGCTAACTTGTGACAAAAAAATAAAAACTTCTATGAACACACCACACTCCTAACGGAATACCTTGGGGTGTCTTCTTTCTAAAATGGGGTCATTAGTGGGGTTCCTATACTGCCCTGGCATTTTAGGGGCCCTAAACCGTGAGGAGTAGTCTTGAAACAAAAATGACCTGTGAAATCCTAAAGGTACTCATTGGACTTTGGGCCTTTTAGCGCAGTTAGGGTGCAAAAAAGTGCCACACATGTGGTATTGCCGTACTCGGGAGAAGTAGTACAATGTGTTTTGGGGTGTATTTTTACACATACCCATGCTGGGTGGGAGAAATACCTCTGTAAATGACAATCTTTTGATTTTTTTTACACACAATTGTCCATTTACAGAGTTATTTCTCCCACCCAGCATGGGTATGTGTAAAAATACACCCCAAAACACATTGTACTACTTCTCCCAAGTACGGCGATACCACATTTGTGGCACTTTTTTGCACCCTAACTGCGCTAAAGGTCCCAAAGTCCAATGAGTACCTTTAGGATTTCACAGGTCATTTTGAGAAATTTCGTTTCAAGACTACTCCTCACGGTTTAGGGCCCCTAAAATGCCAGGGCAGTATAGGAACCCCACTAATGACCCCATTTTAGAAAGAAGACACCCCAAGGTATTCCGTTAGGAGTATAGCGAGTTCATAGAAGATTTTATTTTTTGTCACAAGTTAGCGGAAATTGATTTTAATAGTTTTTTTTCATAAAGTGTCATTTTCCGCTAACTTGTGACAAAAAATAAAATCTTCTATGAACTCACCATACTCCTGACGGAATACCTTGGGGTGTCTTCTTTCTAAAATGGGGTCATTTGTGGGGTTCCTATACTGCCCTGGCATTTTAGGGGCCCTAAACCGTGAGGAGTAGTCTTGAAACGAAATTTCTCAAAATGACCTGTGAAATCCTAAAGGTACTCATTGGACTTTGGGCCCTTTAGCGCAGTTAGGGTGCAAAAAAGTGCCACACATGTGGTATCGCCGTACTCAGGAGAAGTAGTATAATGTGTTTTGTGGTGTATTTTTACACATACCCATGCTGAGTGGGAGAAAGATCTCTGTAAATGGACAATTGTGTGTAAAAAAAATTAACAAATTGTCATTTACAGAGATATTTCTCCCACCCAGCATGGGTATGTGTAAAAATACACCCCAAAACACATTATACTACTTCTCCTGAGTACGGCAATACCACATGTGTGGCACTTTTTTGCAGCCTAACTGCGCTAAGGGGTCCAAAGTCCAATGAGCACCTTTAGGCTTTACAGGGGTGCTTACAATTTAGCACCCCCCAAAATATCAGGACAGTAAACACACCCCACAAATGACCCCATTTTGGAAAGTAGACCCTTCAAGGTATTCAGAGAGGGGCATGGTGAGTCCGTGGCAGATTTCATTTTTTTTGTCGCAAGTTAGAAGAAATGGAAACTTTTTTTTTTTTTTGTCACAAAGTGACATTTTCCGCTTACTTGTGACAAAAAATAATATCTTCTATGAACTCACTATGCCTCTCAGTGAATACTTTGGGATGTCTTCTTTCCAAAATGGGGTCATTTGGGGGGTATTTATACTATCCTGGAATTCTAGCCCCTCATGAAACATGACAGGGGGTCAGAAAAGTCATAGATGCTAGAAAATGGGAAAATTCACTTTTTGCACCATAGTTTGTAAACGCTATAACTTTTACCCAAACTAATAAATATACACTGAATGGGTTTTTTTTTATCCAAAACATGTTTGTCCACATTTTTCGCGCTGCATGTATACAGAAATTTTACTTTATTTGAAAAATGTCAGCACAGAAAGTTAAAAAAATCATTTTTTTGCTAAAATTCATGTCTTTTTTGATGAATATAATAAAAAGTAGAAATCGCAGGAGCAATCAAATAGCACCAAAAGAAAGCTGTATTAGTGACAAGAAAAGGAGCCAAAATTCATTTAGGTGGTAGGTTGTATGAGCGAGCAATAAACCGTGAAAGCTGCAGTGGTCTGAATGGAAAAAAAGTGGCTGGTCCTTAAGGGGTAGAAAGCCCTAGGTCCTCAAGTGGTTAATTGGTTGTCACATGAGCGGATCAAGCCTTCTGGAGAGCCGCGGATCTCTCCTCCTACTTGCTCATTAACAAACTCATCATTGGACAGGCTGGATGGCAAGGGAGCCCACACACCTCATGGCGCTGGGGGAAGCCCCAGGTAAGTATAAATACACACATACATTAAATCTCAGGAACATTTTAAAGGACCACTGGACTAAAGCTAAATATTTTCTTGTAAAAATGCAAAAAAATGTGATTACTACATTTTCTGCCAATTTGAACCACAGTCTTTTATTTCAATAAAGAGTTGAGATAAGTTTCACTTTTTATTTTCCAAAAAGTAGTAACGATGTTCACCACTCTAAATACAGGTAGAGCACTGCAATAGGTGACGGCGGTGTCAGCCATGACCGCGTGAATACACACTTGCTCCTCACTCCCAGCTACTAAAGTACCTGATAAATGCCTAATTTACACAAAGAAAACTCTCCTCTCTGGAGCACAACATGGCCACTAGAAAAGCATACATGCAATGTGGAACTTCCCAAAATTAAAGTGCCAGATTGTCAGCCTGATCAAGGCCTTCCATAGAAAAACAGCTAAAGGCGACAGCCTAGGGGGTGGCAGTAAACCGTACAGCACGATTAGAATACATGTGAATTAAGTTATTCTACAGATAATTAATCTTCTTACTTACTATTCATTTCTATTGGGGAACATTCCTACTCTGACTCAATCTTGGGCGCTGGCAGTTGATTAATAATATAGTTAAATTTGATGGCACCTTTCCAACTCCCCTCCTGAAACTCTGGAACTGTGAGCTCCCTCTCTCTGTTGTTTATTATATGTACAGGGGTTCTACGAGCAAGGGATTTACATTACTGCTATAAAAAGCATATAATGCGAGGTACCACCATGTTTTATCTCCTTTTATTTGAATGCGGGATGTTTTCAGAAAGGTTGCCATTTACTGCTGAATTTCCACCAAAAGCTGCATAGACAAGGGTAAATCCTATATGAAAATGCAGTACTACTATCTTGACTCCCTACTTTATCTTTATTGCTCCCTCCTTGAACAACCCTGGGATATAGTGATACAATACTTTTGCTATGCGTTAATTACCATAATACACGGATGTGACTGTACTCCTGCTTTAACTTGTACAAATATTAACATAATTACTGTTGATATCTAACCCTGGAGCAGAAGAACAAGAAACCCTGAAAAAGGTTGCACTGCAGATGCAAATAATCAAATCAAATACTTTATTTAGTCATAATTGGTACAAAATTAAAAAAAATGAAAATCAAAACAATTTTTGCTTAAAATTACCTACTACACCAAAAGGTGGAGGCAGCCAAACAAGAATCTCCCTGTTGTAAAACAATGAATCCCTCGATCAATGCACCTGCATCCAGAGGAGAAGTGTTTCCTCTGATGCAATGGACCCAAGTTCAGAACTTTGTGTGGATTGATTATACTTCCAGAGTGCTGAAATGGATAATAATAGTCATGATTGGAAACCCAATATGTTCCCGATAATAAATTTACAACACCCTCTGTTAAAATTCAGTGAGAAAATAAATTGGGATGCTACTGAACATGTGGGAGAGCAGGGGCTTCTCATGTGGCGCGGTTCAAATAACTACTTCGTCAGGTGCTCCTGGCGAAGTTGTTTTCTGAACCATGCCACATATTGAACATATTGAACCTCTGCTCTCCTGTCCTCATTACTGATTGTAACTGAAAGGACAACTAATGTGCAGTCCAGTGTCCATGTTTCCCTATGGCCTCTTTCCTACTATAAGCTGAAAAACTGAACCTTTTACACAATGCACTGCTATGGAGAAAAAAAAAATGCATTAAAATGCAACGCATTAAGTGTAGAAGGGCCCTTAAAGGTCACAAAGCACTACAATAACACTTGACAATAACATTGAACTTGGAGGTTAATTTCTGAGGGTGACATAACCCCTCTTTGCTTCTCTGTGTACCATGTCTGAACTACACTTTAGTGGGTATTTGCTATTTGCTAGGGTTAAATAATGCTTACTCTCTATCAACTCTGTTATCTTCAATTCGAAATAGGTATTCAATTGTCTTATTAGTGGAGGACTAGGTATTTTTAGTGGGAATCACAGCTGCCAATATTAGATCATAGAATTTGATTACTCAGAATCAAAACTACTGCTAAGACTCTGAAGTCTCGTAAAAATCATGTTTTTAATAAAAAAAAATGCATTTAACATCTTTGCCCTACCTAAACCGCCGCATCCCCGCCGATGTACACTAACTAAATCCCCCCAAACTCCCCGGGGGGCAATCCGTGAGAGGCAGAGCTATGAGCCGCAGCTCTACCTCTCAGCGCGTCTGTTAGCCTGGTTCGCCCCCTTTCCCCCGCCCCTCTCAGTCTTCCTTCACTGAGAGGGGCGGGGGAGAGGCGGAGATCCACCGCTGATAGACGGGCATGGAGGCAGAGCAGCGGCTCATAGCTCTGCCTCCAACAGCAGCAAAGAAAGTCGTGGATTTTGCGGGGGAGAGGTGTCAAGAAACGCGGAAGAGCCGCCGCCATAAGTCAGCGGCAGGCGGCTCTTTCCGCGCACGGCGGGGCAGAGCACGGGGAGGCAGCCGCCTCCACTCAGTCTGAGGCGGCTGTCCCCGTGCAGGGCATGGCGGAGCGCGGAGAAACCGCCGCGTTGGACGCGGCGGTTAGCGCGCAAGGCCCCATTGTGGAGGCACCGCAGAGCGGTGCTGGTGTGGCTGGGACACATAGTCCCTCTAGGTTTCGAGTGACGCGCGCGAGCGCGCGCACTCAGGCAGGGATTATATGACAGCCAGAAGTAGTCAGCTGACCAGGCTGGTCAGCTGACACTGGCTTCACCTTTTCATTGGTCCAGCACTATGGGAGGTGCTGGGCAATCCTGTGATGTATATATACTGGGTGCTGGTCATTCCTCTGGTGTCTGGCATTGCGAACACATACGTGGGAGCACTCAGACCTGTAGTTAGATCCTTAAGTGTGCCGGGACCAGCTGGAGCTGTAATCCTACACTTAGCTAGATTCTGTTGATAGCTAAAGTACTAGTTTGATTGTGATTATCTGTTATGACTTATTGCCTGCCCGACTATCCTCCTGAATTCTGATCTTGTACCTTGCCATTCTGATACTCTGTTGCCGAACTCTGCCTGTACCTTGACTCCGCCTCCACCTTCTGAATCTGTACTTTATCTGTTTGTGTGTTTACGACCTGGCTTGTCCGACCTCGAGAACGGACCTTACTATTAGAGGCGGTTCCCTGTCTTGTTAGTGACACTACCTCCAGAGTGTCACTCTCAGATTATCCTTCCTACCCTCAGCCTGACTCCTCCCGTCTTGGAGAGTTCAGGTCTTCGGGAGGAATCTGCGCAGTTCTCCTCACTGCTCTGAGGCCTAGTCCTCTTAAGTGTTACTGTTACACCAAACACTACACTCTACTCAGGTGAACAGAGGTTAGCTGGTATATCGGATTATCGGTGATACTGCAGATCACTTATAATCTGGTATACATCTGTATTCCCAGTGATACTGCAGATCACCGGTAATCAGATCCTCTCTGTGCTTCACCGTTCGTTACAAGAGGGAGGGAGAGTTAGGGGGGATTTAGATAGATTTCAGCGGTGGGGATGCGGCGGTTTAAGTAGGGCAAAGATGTTGAACACATTTTTAAATTAAGAAGTTTTAAATCAGGATGATACCATTTATTGGCTAACTACAAATGAATAAGAATAAACAAGCTTTCGGCCTTGCAGCCTTCGTCAGGTTTATATCCTGTTAGTTTGCAAACTGGTGGTACAGACAGCTTATATACATGCAACATCAAAAGGAAAAACAGATATTTTTTTCAAGCATAAATACATCATTAAGATGCCTTAATACAAACAGACCATCTAAATGGGGTAAGATAAGGATCCTTGTTTACTTTATTGCTCACAGACCTGGTATTAGGATTGACCCAGAGGTATCGTAAATTCTTAGTTCACAAGTTCAGCTAGGGTGGCTGAGACAGTTCATATATCATCAATCTCATACCAATATAGAAAGTTGTTGTCCTTATTCAGACCCTTCTGCACAGCTTTGAAACAATTTATAAATTTTGTTTCTGCTATTAATCGGTCATTTGACGTTTTGAAGCCGCCCTTCAGGGCAGTGACACGAAGATCATCCATGCTGTGTCCGTTGGACCGAAAGTGTGTAGCAACTGGGAGTCCAGATTTGGTATCATTAATAGTGTGCCTGTGTCCATTCATACGTTTGCGCAGAGTTTGTCCAGTTTCTCTCACGTACATAACATTGGGGCATTTAGCACACATGATCAGATATACCAGATTGGTGGACCCACAAGAAAATTTACCTTGTATTCTGTACTCCTGTTGTGAACCTGGTATCGTTACCCTGTCAGTGGAGTAAATGTGTCTGCAGGTCCCACATATTTTTTGTCGGCAGGGTGATGTTCCGTTTTGTTGAGGCCTATTCAAAGAGCTCCTGACAATCATCTGTTTTAGATTGTGTGGTTGCCGATATGACAAGAGTGGAGGTTTAGGGAATATCGTTCTCAGTCTGTGATCCTTGTGTAAAATGGGATGAAGTTCCTTAGCAATCCTCCTTAAGATTTCCAGGTGTGGGTTGTAGGTGACAACCAAAGGGACACGTTCCTCTTTCTGGTTTTGCTTATATTTCAGGAGTTCAGTCCTGGGGATGTTGCTGGCTTTCCTGATTTGGGCCTCAGCCATGGGAGGACTGTAACCTTGTTTAATGAAAGTGTTCTTAAGGTGATCCAGGTGCTTGTCTCTGTCCATCCTGTCAGAACAAATCCGGTTGTACCTTATAGCTTGGCTGTAAATTATAGAGTTCTTAATGTGCTTGGGATGAAAACTGTCATATCTTAGGTATGTGGGACGGTCTGTAGGTTTGCGATACACAGAGGTTTGTATGTTGTTACCCCTGATGTATATGGTGGTGTCCAGAAAGTTAATCTCTGTGTGAGAGTAGGTAAGTTTCAATTTGATTGTAGGATGGAAGGCATTGAAGTTCCTGTGGAACTGGAGAAGATCATCCTCACTTGCGGACCAGATGATTAAAATATCATCAATGAAGCGGAAGTAGGCCAAGGGTTTTATGCCACATGCATTGAGGTATTCCTCTTCGATTTTGGCCATGAATAAATTAAAAACATGATTTTTAGGAGACTTCAGTGTCTCTTTAAGTTTCATTTAATAACAAAATTAAAAAAATAAAAAATTACCCCCCCCCCCCCCCCCCCAAAAAAAAAAATCCATCAGAAATGCACATGGTTATACTGTACATCACACACATTCACATACAGTATTTTTCAAACTCAGTGGTATAGGGTAAAGGGCAAATCTTCCTAGTGGGAGTATACATGTCACTACCGCATCATCAGCCCTGTTTTTAGGGGCGTGCCAAGCGTGTGGCCGTCCTAAGCGATGTGAAGGGGGGGCAACGTGATGGAGGGTGGAGCAGCAGCCTCATTGGCACTCAGCCGCGGGGAGGGCGGCCCAACTTCTTCCTCCCTTCCTCTCCACGGGGCTGCCCCCCGTGCTCCCACCTCCACTGCAGAGTAAGCGCAGGGAAGCTCCTCCTATTGAGCAACTCACCTCCTTGCCGTTTCAATCGTCACTCACTTGCCGCTGGTCTCCTCCTCTGCATAGGTTAACAGGAAGTAGAGCCTGTATCAGCACCTATGCAGAGGAGGAGAACGGTGGTAAGTGAGTGGCGATTGGAACGTCAAGGAGGTGAGTTGCTGAATAGGAGAGGCTTCCCTGCGCTTACTCTGCATAGAGAGGGGAGCACGGAGGGTGGCCCCGGGGAGAGGAAAGGAGGGAGAGGTCGGGCCACCTTCCCCAAAGCTGAGTCCCAGTGAGGCCATGGATCCCCCCTACATCAGCCACCCCCAGTGTAGTCTAACCTACACTGGGGGCTCCTATCTATCTAACCTATACTGGAGGCACCAACCTATCTGACCAGTGGCTGGAGAGTATACTGGTTAAGGGCTCTGCCTCTGACACAGGAGACCAGGGTTTGAATCTCGACTCTATCTGTTCAGTAAGCCAGCACCTATTTTAGTAGGAGACCTTGGGCAAAACAGCCTAACACTGCTACTGCCTATAGAGCGTGCCCTAGTGGCTGCAGCTCTGGCGCTTTGAGTCCTCCAGGAGAAAAGTGTGATATAAATGTTCTGTGTCTTGTCTTGTTTAACCTATACTGGGGCCTCTTACTTATCTAACCTATACTGATGGCACCTACCTAGCTAACCTATACTGGGGGCGCCTACCTATCTAGCCTATACTGGGGGCAACTATACTGGATAGATATATTGGAGGCACCCACCTAGCTAACCTATACTGGGGGCAGCTACCTATCTAACCTATACCAGGTGCACCTGCATATCTAACCCACACTCGGGGCAATTATACTGGCTACCTATACTGAGGGCACCCATGCCTGGCTACCTATACTGGAGGGACCTATAGCTGGCTACCAATGCTGGGTACAACTAGACCTGGCTAACCTATAGTGCCGGCACCTATACCTGGCTCCACTTGGGCGCAATTTTTACACCCTCGTCCTGGGTACAGTTTAGCCTAGAAACTGCCCTGCTGCATCTTCACCTAATTTTTGGAGTAGTGAGGCTACACATCAATCAATGCCCTGTTTTCAGAACTGAATTTTAGTGATAACTAAACCCATTTAACCACTTGCCGACCGCCCACTACCTATGGGCATCGGCAAAGTGGCACGCCCAGGACCGCCTAACGCCCATAGGCGTTGGCTCCTGGAGCAGGTATTTGCGGGCGATTACGAGCACGGATGCGCATGCAATCGCCGACATTAGGCTCCGCCCACCTGTGACATCAACCCGCCGGCCAATCAGCAGCGCCGGCGGGTTGTACATTTTTGAAAAACCCAATAGAAAGTGTATAATACACTTTGTTAGGTAAACAAAGAGTATTATACATGCTGCCTCCTCTGCTGGTGGTCACAGTGATCGATCGACCACCAGAGAGGACAGCAGCACTGTAAGTGAACACACACACACACACACATTCAGGCACACAGACCACCTGCACCCATCAAGCCCCCCCCCCTGATCACCCCTTCAGTGTACTGTTTGCACCCAATCACCCCCCTAATCACCCATCAATCACTCCCTGTCACTAACCGTCAATGCTATATTTTAGATCAGGTCCTAAACTGCCCCCTAGGGGCTCCTGATCACCCCCCCCACACACACACACACACACCCTCAGACCCCCCCCCCCCGTGTACTGTATACATCTATTCTCCCCTGTAATCAATCACTGATCACCTGTCAATCACCCATCAATCACCCCCTGTCACTGCTACCCACCAGATCACACCCTAACCTGCCCCTTGTGGGCATCTGATCACCCACCCACACCCTCAGATCGCCCACAGACCGGCCCTCAGATCACCTCCCAAGTGCATTGTTTACATCTGTTCTCTCCTCTAAACACCCACTTATTACCCATCAATCCCCCCCTATCACCACCTGTCACTGTTACCCATCAGATCAGACCCTAATCTGCCCCTTGCGGGCACCCAATCACCCGCCCACACGCTCAGATTGCCCTCAGACCCCCCCTTATCAATTCGCCAGTGCATTATTTACATCTGTTCTTCCCTGTAATAACCCACTGATCACCTGTCAATCACCCATCAATCACCCCCTGTCACTGCACCCAATCACCCCCCTAATCACCCATCAATCACTCCCTGTCACTAACAGTCAACGCTATATTTTAGATCAGGTCCTAAACTGCCCCCTAGGGGCTCCTGTTCACCCCCCCACACACCCTCAGACCCCCCCCCCCCCGTGT
Organism: Hyperolius riggenbachi; assembly: GCF_040937935.1. Lineage (NCBI taxonomy): Eukaryota > Metazoa > Chordata > Amphibia > Anura > Hyperoliidae > Hyperolius > Hyperolius riggenbachi. The sequence continues at coordinate 154,726,868 of NC_090650.1, read as the reverse complement.
ACTGTATACATCTATTCTCCCCTGTAATCACTAACTGATCACCTGTCAATCACCCATCAATCACCCCGTCACCACCTGTCACTGCTACCCACCAGATCACACCCTATCCTGCCCCTTGTGGGCATCTGATCACCCACACCCTCAGATCGCCCACAGACCCGCCCTCAGATCACCCCCCAAGTGCATTGTTTACATCTGTTCCCTCCTCTAAGCACCCACTGATCACCCACTGATCACCCATCAATCACCCCCTGTCACCACCTGTCACTGCTATCCATCAGATCAGACCCTAATCTGCCCCTTGCGGGCACCCAATCACCCGCCCACACCCTCAGATCTCCCTCAGACCCCTTTGATCAACTCGCCAGTGCATTGCTTGCATATATTCTCCCCTGTAATCACCTACTGATCACCTATCAACAATCACTCCGTCACCCCCTGTCACTACCTGTCACTGCTACCTATCAGATCAGACCCTAATCTGCCCCTTGAGGGCACCCAATCACTCGGCCACACCCTCAGATCACCCACAGCCCCCCCCCCCGATCACCTCGCCAGTGCATTGCTTGCATATATTCTCCCCTGTAATTACCTACTGATCACCTATCAATAACCCCGTCACCCCCTGTCACTGCTACCCATCAGATTAGACCCTAATCTGCCCCTTGCGGGGGCAGCCAATCACCCGCCCACACCCTCAGATCTCCACAGTCGTCGTCCCCCTACCCCCCCCCCCCCCCATCACCTCGCCAGTGCATTGCTTGCATATATTCTCCCCTGTAATTACCTACTGATCACCTATCAATCACCCCGTCACCACCTGTCACTGCAGGCTCCTGATCACTCCCCCCTGCCCTTGTGTACCTCTAATCTCCTGTCTGTAACGCTTGTTTGTGCTTTGATTGGCTCCAATTGTCTCAGTTGCCCTGTGATTGACTTTGATTGTCCCGTGATTGGTTTTCGATTGTACTGTGATTGGTTTTCAATTGTACCGTGATTGGTTTTCTATTGTACCGTGATTGGTTTTTGATTGTCCCGTGATTGGTTTTTGATTGTCCCGTGATTGGTTTTCGATTGTCCCGTGATTGGTTTTCGATTGTCCTGTGATTGGTTTTCGATTGCACTGTGATTGGTTTTCGATTGTACCGTAATTGGTTTTTGATTGTACCGTGATTGGTTTTCGATTGCCCCGTGATTGGCTTCGATTGCCTCGTGATTGACTTCGATTGTCCTGTGATTGACTTCGATTGTCCCGTGATTGGTTTCAATTATCCCGTGATTGGTTTTTGATTGTCCCGTGATTGGCTTTGATTGCCCGGTGATTGGCTTTGATTGCGCTGATTGGCTGTGATTGCCTCTAATCACTCTTATTAGCTCTAATTGTGTTGTAATTGCCTTGATTGCCCTCTGATTGGCTTTGATTGTCTGTGATTGTTTCTGATTGCCCCATTGCTGTCCGATTGCCCCTGATCACCCCCCCCCCCCCCCCCCCCCGGTCACTATCCTAGTGATCTAAAAACAGTGATTAGTGAAAACTGTCACTTTTTTAGTATCACTAGTGTTAACAGTTAGGCCAGTTAGCTAGGCTCCTGTGTTAGTGTCAGTTAGCACCAGTGGTGCTCAGCAGAGCTCGAATATTCGAGTAGCTCGAATATTCGAGCTCTTTTTCAGCTATTCGAGCTCGGTATTCGAGCTCCGAATAGCTGGAGCTATTCGAATGGGCTATTCGAGTGAACTCGAATAGCCCATTCACTATTCACGCTATTCGAGCTAACAGCGCTATTCGAGCTCGAATACCGAGCTCGAATAGCGTCATAGCCCAGATTGATGTCCTTAGAGCCAATCAGAGGGCTCCCAGGCCCTCTGACGGCAGCCAATCACTGAGGGGGACCCTGGCCAGCCCCTACCCTATAAATAGCGGCCGCCATGTTCCGTTTCTCCGTCCTTGCCCGACTTTGCACAGAGAGAGAGATCTGCTCCTTTGTGCGTTGGCTTAGCAAGAGCTTTATTGTGGTCATTTACCTAGCGTTTTTGCTCACATACACCTCCTATATACACCTATATTGTTGTTAGTTAGATAGACATTGTATTTTAGTTAGTAGCTTTTGTGTTACATAGAGAGAGACTCAGACAGCTGTTGCAGGCTTACAGCTTTAGGCCTCAGGGCCTGCCTGTGTGGGCAGCTGTTCTCTCCTGTCCTCTGTTTATTTCTCATCTATACCAGTATTTCTGCTGTCCTTTAGTACTGATTGATTGTATTTTGTATTGTAGTTATATACTGTAACTGTACTAGGACACTCACTCAGTCACTGTTCATAGGCTACTAGCTCCTGCGTGTGCGTGCACTCACTGTCTGTGTACTGTACACACACTCTATTTCCTTCTGAATAGTTATATACTGTAACTGTACTAGGACACTCACTGTCACTGTTCATAGGCTACTAGCTCCTGCGTGTGTGTGCACTCACTGTCTGTGTACTGTACACACACTCTATTTCCTTCTGAATAGTTATATACTGTAACTGTACTAGGACACTCACTGTCACTGTTCATAGGCTACTAGCTCCTGCGTGTGCGTGCACTCACTGTCTGTGTACTGTACACACACTCTATTTCCTTCTGAATAGTTATATACTGTAACTGTACTAGGACACTCACTGTCACTGTTCATAGGCTACTAGCTCCTGCGTGTGCGTGCACTCACTGTCTGTGTACTGTACACACACTCTATTTCCTTCTGAATAGTTATATACTGTAACTGTACTAGGACACTCACTGTCACTGTTCATAGGCTACTAGCTCCTGCGTGTGCGTGCACTCACTGTCTGTGTACTGTACACACACTCTATTTCCTTCTGAATAGTTATATACTGTAACTGTACTAGGACACTCACTCACTGACACTGTTCATAGGCTACTAGCTCCTGCGTGTGCGTGCACTCACTGTCTGTGTACTGTAGTGTACACACACTCTATTTCCTTCTGAATAGTTATATACTGTAACTGTACTAGGACACTCACTGTCACTGTTCATAGGCTACTAGCTCCTGCGTGTGCGTGCACTCACTGTCTGTGTACTGTACACACACTCTATTTCCTTCTGAATAGTTATATACTGTAACTGTACTAGGACACTCACTGTCACTGTTCATAGGCTACTAGCTCCTGCGTGTGCGTGCACTCACTGTCTGTGTACTGTACACACACTCTATTTCCTTCTGAATAGTTATATACTGTAACTGTACTAGGACACTCACTGTCACTGTTCATAGGCTACTAGCTCCTGCGTGTGCGTGCACTCACTGTCTGTGTACTGTACACACACTCTATTTCCTTCTGAATAGTTATATACTGTAACTGTACTAGGACACTCACTCACTGACACTGTTCATAGGCTACTAGCTCCTGCGTGTGCGTGCACTCACTGTCTGTGTACTGTAGTGTACACACACTCTATTTCCTTCTGAATAGTTATATACTGTAACTATACTAGGACACTCACTGTCACTGTTCATAGGCTACTAGCTCCTGCGTGTGCGTGCACTCACTGTCTGTGTACTGTACACACACTCTATTTCCTTCTGATTACTGATTGATTATTGTAATTTCTGGTTGTACTTACTGTTACTACTTACTGTACTAGTAGGGACACTCAGTCACTGTTCATAGGCTAGCTCCTGCGTGTGCGTGCACTCACTCACTGTCTGTGTACACACACTCTATTTCCTTGTGATTATTACTACTGATTATTGTAACTTCTAGTTGTACTTACTGACTCTGTTACTACTTACTTACTGTACTAGACACTCACTCAGTCACCTCGCCCACCAACCCACTCCATTTAAGTACCCCACTTTTCACCCGCCCTTTTAAAAAACTTTTGTGTTTACGCCCAAAACATCGAAGATGTCTGGAAGTGGCAGCCAGCGCGGTCTGGGCAAGGGGAAGGGCAGCAAGGGAATCAGGAGGAGAGGGAGCAGCATTGTGGCAAGCCGCGGGCGCGGCCGCGCCACCATGCACAGTTCCGCAGCAGCGTCAGTGGCTAACATTCCTCCTATAGCCACTGGCCGTGGACGCCTTGGGCGCCGCCCAGCAGGAGCATCTGCAACTCACGCTGCAGAGACACAGCAGCAGCAGCGTGTAGCACCTGCTCCGATTTTCCTCCAGCCGGGTCGGAAACGTCCCATTGAGGAAAAGGATGCAGACACTGTGGTGCAACTGATGACGGAGGATGAGCAGCCCGCCATCAGCTCTGCATCCGAGGCCTCCACCCTCACCACCACCACCACCACCCCTGTTCGCAGCAGCCGCCCAGCAGGGCCTGGGGAGGAGGCCAGTTCACCGTCAGTCGCCGACCTGTCACTCAGCACTCTTTTGACCCCAGGCATGATGAGTCAATTGTCTGCTGTTGTTGGCGATTTGGAGGAGGAGATGCTGATGGGCACTTTGGGGGATGAGGGATTGGACAGCAAGACTGTGGCGACAGTCAAGCAGCCCATCCATGCATCAGGAGAGGAGTTTGGGGGGTCATCATCCCAGCAGGACATGTTTCAGGAGGGGGAGGATGATGATGACACGGTGACAGACAGAGACTGGGTGCCACCAGCTCCAGGGGATGTCGTCATCAGCAGCTCTGAGGAGGAGGAGGATGCGCTTGTGGGCCTTGCAAGGAGGCGCATCATTGCAAGCATTGGCAGCAGTAGGCAGGTCCCCCAGCCTGCTGGTGTCTCAGGCTCAGCAGCAGCAGCAGCAGCATCTGCCAGTACCACCACCAGCCGCACCCAAGCCCCCCCCCCCAACCACCACAGGGAGACAGGCAGCAGCGTTCCATGCCGTAGGGGGTTGTTTTTGTCACCAATCTGGCGCTTTTTCACCATGCCCACAGTGTACAGCAAGTACGCCACTTGCAACCACTGTCAGCGGAAGTTGAGCAGAGGTGCAGACCCCTTAAAGTTCAGCACCAGCTCGCTCATCAACCACCTTGCTGCGAAACATTTCCACCAGCATGAGGAGTTCCAGAGGCTGAAGGCATCTGGTGCTGGCAGTGGCACCACACCCATCACTGCACAGCCTTCAGCAGCAGCAGCAGCAGCAACAGCAGCCACCCGCCCTCCTGCTCCTCCAGCAGCACCAGCAGGAGTGCGGAAACGCACTGCTCCTCCCCCCTCTGCAACTCCTGCCGCCGACACTGAGGCCTGTTCTGGCAGCCAGTCCTCAGTGGCCTCCTCTGCTGTGTCTGCTGATTCCCATGCCAGCAAGGGGCCACGCCAGAGCCTTTTGAGCGAGTCCTTCCAGGGGGTGGTTAGGGCTCTGCCTCCCAGCAGCCGTCGCGTGCGGCAGCTGAACGGCTTGCTGGCACGGGCCATGTGCTCCCAACTCCTGCCGTACACGCTCGTGCAGGAGGGGAGCGACATTCGTGCGCTGCTTGCTTGCGCAGCCCCAGACAGGCAGCTCCCCAGCAGACACTTCTTCGCCCGCAAGGCCATTCCTGCACTGCACCGCTTTGTGATGGCCAATGTGGAGCGAGGGCTGGAGCACGCGGTTGGTGAAAGGGTCCACGTCACCATGGACTCCTGGAGCAGCCGCTTCGGGACAGGCCGCTACCTGTCCTTCACTGTCCACTGGGTCAGCTTGGTGGAAGGGGGTGAGGATGGGAGAGCAGCAGCGGGCACAGCAGCAGCAGCAACACAGTGGGTGGTGCCACCCCGCAGGGTCGGGGGAACTGCAGCAGGTTCCTCCGATCCTCTGCCATCCTCCGGCACACCTGGCAAAACCCCCCGCCTCAGCAGCAGCGTGAAGGCCCGCCACTGCCAAGCGCTGCTGCACTTGGTCAGCCTTGGGAAGACCAAGCTGACGGCAACCCATGTGTTGGCCAAACTCCAGGAGCAGGAGAGGATTTGGCTGACCCCCAGAGGCCTCAGAGTCGGAGAGGTGGTGGCCGACAATGGGGCCAATCTGGTTGCCGCAATAGACAGGGGAAACCTGACCCACATCCCGTCTTGCCCACGTGCTGAACCTGGTGGTGCAGAAGTTCTTGCGCACCTTCCAGGGGAGTGGCGAACTGCTGGAAACGGCAAGGAACGTTGTGCGTCACTTCCGGCGCTCGGCTGCAGCCTGTGCGAGCCTGGAAGACGTGCAAAAGGAGCTGGAGCTGCCACGCCATCGGCTGATCCTTGACGTTCCGACTCGCTGGAACTCCACCCTGGCGATGTTGGAGCGTCTGGTTGAACAGAAGCACGTTGTCAACCAGTACCTTGCCCAGGCCACTGTTTCCGCCGCTCAAAGAAGGGACAGGACCAGCAACATCCCGTCCATCGTCCCCGATGATGACTGGAGGCACATGCAGCAGGTGTGCTTAGTGCTGGCTCCCTTTCTGCAGGCCACTAACATGGTGAGCAGGGACCATGCTATGGTCTGCGAGTGGGTGCCCCTGGTTTGTCTGCTGAACAGGGCCCTCGATGCTTTGCTGGAACAGGGAGCGGCAGCCTTGGACCAGCAGGAGCGGCAAGCAGCTGCACAGTCCACCTCTGAGGGGGAGGAGGAGGAGGACTTGGTGGAGGTCCCTGACCTTGCTGCTGATGAGGGGGATCAGCACAGCGCAGCTGAGTTGGTGCGGGGGTGGAGAGAGGATGAGGCGGCAGAGGAGGAGGATGAGGAGGCCAGCACTGCCGTCGATGTGCCAGCAGACGTGGCCCGCCTCTTCCCAATGGCAGCGCACATGCTGACGTGCCTGCGCAGGGACCCCAGGGTGATCCAGATGAAGCAGAGGGAGGACATCTGAATCAGCATGATGTTGGACCCGCGCCTCAAGGGGAAGTTGAGCCAGTTCCTGCCGCCTGCAGGAGGAGACCCAGCGCAACAAATAAGGAGCTTGCAGCAGGCCCTTGTTGAGCGCTTGGAGGAAGCCTTCCCCCAGCCTTCCACCCCCACTGTCCAGCCAGCACAGAGGCAGCAGCAGGTGCCTGCATCCAGCAGCAAGCGCCCCACAGACCTGCTGTCTCTCAGCCACGAGCTCTACAGGACTGTAGAGGCTCCGGCAGCAGTGACTAGAGAGGAGGTGCATGCAGCAGCATCCTCCTCCGGTCACAGCCAGCGCCTGACCCGCATGGTGGCTGACTACATGGGGTCCTACAGCGGGCTTGACAGCGATGCCCCTGTTGATCCCATGGAGTATTGGGTCAAGCGCCTGGAGATCTGGAGTGAGCTGGCGCAGTACGCCCTGGAAGTGCTGTCCTGCCCCCCTTCCAGCGTGCTGTCCGAGCGCTGCTTCAGTGCAGCTGGTGGCGTGGTCACCGAGAAACGCTCACGTCTGTCTCACAAGTCTGTGGACAGACTGACGTTTCTCAAGATGAACCAGGCGTGGGTGGAAGGCGAGTTCCTGGCCCCTGTTGTCGGCGAGAGGGGGACATGAACTGGCTGCCGGAACTTAGAACCATCGTTAATGTGCCTTACCACCCTTTACCACCTCCTGGCTCCTGCTCACTAAGCCAGCCTGGTTCACTTTGACTATTACGTCGCCTGCAGCCACACATTTTACAACTACAGTGGGCTGCTGTGTACTGCCCTTTTGCTGTCTGTCTGTGTTTCCCACTGCCAGGGTACACAGATTTACATTCTGCTGCCACTCTGCCACCAGCTATTACGTCAAAAAATAGCTATATATCTGTGTAATTTGTTTTACAAACAAAACCAAAAAACCATTAAAAAAAAAAGGTTTAATTTTTCAGAGGTGCCCGGGTTGAAAACTGTGTTGTCCCAGTTGTGTATTGGACACGATGTGGGCTGCATGACCGCTGTCTGGGACCTCCTGTTGTGTTTATTTACAGCCCTGGTATCACCCGCTAGGTACCGGGGCTATTATGTCACGCTGCCTGCCTGCTGCCACACTCACACTACTCCTCCATTCCTCCTGCTGCTGCTGCTGTCTGTCTGTGTTTCCCACTGCCAGGGTACACAGAATTACATTCTGCTGCCACTCTGCCACCAGCTATTACGTCAAACAATAGCTGCTCACATTACTCCTCCATTACTCCTGCTGCTGCTGCTGTCGGTCTGTGTTTCTCACTGCCAGGGTACACAGAATTACATTCTGCTGCCACTCTGCCACCAGCTATTACGTCAAAAAATAGCTATATATCTGTGTAATTTGTTTTACAAACAAAACCAAAAAACCATAAAAAAAAAAAAGGTTTAATTTTTCAGAGGTGCCCGGGTTGAAAACTGTGTTGTCCCAGTTGTGTATTGGACACGATGTGGGCTGCACGACCGCTGTCTGGGACCTCCTGCCTGCTGTGTTCATTTACAGCCCTGGTATCACCGCTAGGTACCAGGGCTATTATGTCACGCTGCCTGCCTCATTGACTGCCTGCTGCCACACACTCATCCTCCTCCTCCTGCTGCTGAATTTACCTCCTGCTTTCTGTGTGTTTCCACTGCCAGGGAGCACATACAATGGCGCTTCCAACATGCGTGCGCCACCAGCTATTTGTTATGCTCAAAAATAGCTGCATTTCTTTAAAAAAAAAATTGAAAAGAGGAATAAGTGAAGAAGAAGAAGACGATATAGAAAAAGAAGAAGAAGAAGGAGAAGAAGAAGAAGAAGAAGAAGAAGAAGAAGAAGAAGAAGAAGATGAAGAAGAAGATGAAGAAGAAGAAGAAGAAGAAGAAGATGAAGAAGAAGATGGAGAAGATGAAGAAGATGAAGAAGAAGAAGATGAAGAAGATGATGAAGAAGAAGAAGAAGAAGATGATGAAGAAGAAGAAGAAGAAGAAGAAGAAGAAGAAGATCAAGAAGAAGAAGATGAAGAAGATCAAGAAGAAGAAGATGAAGAAGATGAAGAAGAAGAAGATGGAGAAGATGAAGAAGAAGAAGATGAAGAAGATGAAGAAGAAGATGAAGAAGAAGAAGATGAAGAAGATGAAGAAGATGAAGAAGAAGAAGATGGAGAAGATGAAGAAGAAGAAGAAGAAGATGAAGAAGATGAAGAAGAAGATGAAGAAGAAGAAGATGAAGAAGATGAAGAAGATCAAGAAGAAGAAGATGAAGAAGATGAAGAAGAAGAAGATGAAGATGAAGAAGAAGAAGAAGAAGAAGATGATGATGATGAAGAAGATGAAGAAGATGAAGAAGAAGAAGATGATGAAGAAGAAGAAGAAGAAGAAGACAATATAGAAGAAGAAGAAGAAGATATAGAAGAAGATATAGAAGAAGAAGATATAGAAGAAGATATAGAAGAAGAAGATATAGAAGATAAAGAAGAAGAAGAAGAAGTATATACAGTACTGAACAAAATTCTGGACACAACTTCTCTTTCCACCTTTTTTTTTTTAAAGGAACATCCCCACATAATCACTTGCTGTTGTTACTTGGAAAAAAAGATGTTTCTTGCATCATTCACCCTCAAAACAAGTGTTGGAAGCTATTTAAGGCCAATTCGAATAGTCAACTCGAATAATGAGCTCGAATACCGACTCGAATAGTGAGCTCGAAGTCCGAGGTCGAATCGAATAGTAAAAATTATTCGACTCGAATATTCGACTGACCTCGAATAATTTACTATTCGAATTCGACCAAACTCGAATTTTAAAAAGGGGTATTTGAGCACCACTGGTTAGCACTCAGCCCACCGCACCACAGTCACTTATTAGTCGCTGATTAGCGTCATCACTGTCGCTAATCAAAATTGGTAATATATAGTATCTGTAAGTGATCATTACTGATCGCAGTCAGATCTATATTAGGGTCACCAGGATCCACTAAAAACGCAGTGTTTGCCCGATCAGGCCTGATCGCTCGCCTGCACTTGCGTTCAGCCCGCCCCACCGCAGTGACAGATTTTTTTTTCTGATCACTGCAAAAAACACTGTAAAACAGCTGTGGCACTGTAAAGATCAGTTTTTTTTTTTTTTTTATCAAAACTCCGCAAGTACTCCCTTTTGCTAGGTAGGTGCTCTTTTTCCTGGGTAGTCTCAGAGGAATACCCACTAAATTTAGCAGTCCACCATGGCAAGAAAGGGGTATTCTGATGATGAGGTGTACAGGTACATGGCCAAGTTGGATGAGGACGATTGGGACGTCTCATCCGACGAATCTTCTGGGTCAGAGTACGAACCTGTAGACAGCAGTGGCTCGCTGACCGATAGCAATGATGAGGTTGAGGTCCCGGCTAGAGCCAGACCTACCACACCCCATGTCACTGGACCGCAGGTGGCGCATGATCTGCCTCAAGGGCAGCAGAGTGGTGCTAGCGCTGGTCTGAGGTTTCATGGTGAGGCATACACCAGCAGCGCAGCATCTCCTGGACCTAGCACCGGTACTTCCGTAGACCCTGGTGAAGTGGTGAGCACCAGAATGGAAGTTGAAACTGGTTCGGTGGCACGTGCATTAAGAACCGAGTCGCAGCCACCAAGAAAACGGGCCCGTACTACCCATAGTCTTCCAGAGATGCTGGCAAATCCCAATTGGCAATCCCCTGCTTCCGCCGCACCTGTACTGCCCCTTTCACCGCCCAGTCTGGAGTCCAGGTGGAGACAGATAATCTAGGAATGGCCCTAGACTTTTTTCATCTGTTCTTCACCGAGGATCTCTACGACTTAATTGTGGCTGAGACCAACCGTTATACATACATCACTGACAACCCAGCCCAGCCTTTCCGGTGGAAACCACTCCAAGTTTCTGAATTTAAAAATTTTGGGGGCCTTCTCCTTAACATGGGTCTAGTCAAACTGAATGTATTTGCGGTCTTATTGGTCTACGCATCCAATACATCACATGCCCATGTTCTCTGCTGCCCTGTCCAGGGCACGATTTGAGAACATCCTGCGCTTCCTGCAATTCAATGACAACACAACCTGTCATGAAAGTGACCACCCTGCTTATGACCGGCTCCACAAAATTCGGCCCATCATAGACCACCTGTCATCAAAATTTGCAGATGCTTATACCCCTGAACAGAACATCTGCGTAGACGAGTCCCTCATACATTTTACCGGGCGCCTTGGCATTAAACAGTACATCCCAAGCAAGCGCGCCTGGTATGGGGTGAAACTTTATAAGCTCTGTGAAAGGGCCACAGGCTATACTTATGGTTTTAGGGTCTATGAGGGAAAAGACTCAAAATTGGAGCCGGTCGGATGCCCTGACTACCTGGGGAGCAGTGGCAAGATTGTGTGGGACTTGGTGTCACCTTTGTTCCAGGAGGGGTACCATCTTCATGTGGACAACTTTTACACAAGTGTGGCCCTCTATCAGCATTTAAAGATAGAAGGAATCCGCTGCTGTGGCACCGTGCGGCCTAGTCGCCGGGGCTTCCCCCAACGGCTCGTTAGCACCCGGCTTGCATGGGGGGAGAGGGCTGCCTTGTGTACCGATGACCTGCTCGTGGTGAAATGGAAGGACAGGAGGGACGTTTACCTTCTGTCCACCATTTACACAGACACAACAGTGCAAATTCACAGAGCAACTGAGGTCACTGAAAAACCCCTCGCCGTCCACGACTATAATGCTAACATAGGAGGGGTGGACTTCAATGACCAGATGTTAGGGCCCTATTTAGTTTCCCGCAAGACCAGACACTGGTATAAAAAAGTGTCTGTTTATATAATTCAATTGGCCATTTACAACAGCTTTGTTCTCTACAGTAAGGCTGGGAGAACTGGATCTTTCCTTAAATTCCAGGAACAGATCGTTACAGAACTCCTGTATCCAGGAGGTGCCATGGCCCAACCCCAAAATGTAATTAGCCGGCTACATGAAAGGCACTACGCCTTTCCCATTCCGAGTGCCCCAAATCAACGCATCCCAAGAAAACGTTGTCGTGTCTGCAGCAGGGCTGGAATAAGGCGTGACACCACTGTTTACTGTCCCATGTTTCCTGACCAGCCTGGCCTATGCCTAGGGGAGTGTTTCCAGAGGTATCATGAGCAGATACACTTTTAGAGAGTAGGGAACTCCAGACATAGCAGTAGGCACACAAGGGTCTCTGCGCTATTTCACAGTGGCAAGATGCGTTAGGGAAAATTGCCTAGCGAAAGTCACACTTTGCGGTCCCCCCCTACACCGGAAGTGCTTGACTTAACGCTAGTGCATGCCTATGTTACTGCGTGGCTTCTACGGCAATTTGGGTCGGCCCGGAAGTCATGTTAGTCTACAGCGACGCAGTTAATTACTAGGCCGAATGCGATTACTAAGTCGAATGCTACTCTTGCGGTATTCCCTGAAGGTCTGTTTTGGGCGATGCGGTGCGCGCGACCCACCGGATACGCCAATATGCAGTGTGAACCCAGACATCCAGTTTCCCGAGACCCTAATGCACAGTGCTGCCAGATACCTCTCCTTTCACTTGGGACAAAGTGCATAATGTACTTTGCCACATCTCTGTGCGATTTGCACTTTGCACATTGTCCCATGGGGAAGATAGGTTTGTCATCGGAAAGGTAAGAAAAAAGAAACAAAAAAAATAGGCAAGCAAAAAAGTTAATGTTTGGTTCCCAATGGTAATGTTTGGGTTAAAAATGTTCAACAGAGTTTATAAAAGTTGATGTTAATGTTAATGAAGTTATTGCTTTGCTGCTTGCTTGTTTATTTTTTGTGTTTTTTTTCTTCTCTCTTTTTTCCATCTTTTACCCTTCCAGGTGGACCGACCATCCGACCGACCAACCAACCAGCTGCAGCACTGATGGTGCATCCTGACAGAAGCATTGTGCGTCTGTCAGATTACACACAAGTCGGTGTATGCAGCACTGCAGGACGAGATTTCTCCTCCGCAGTAAAAAAGATACGTTTTCCGAGGCATATGAGCTGAGGGGCGGTGTTGGAGTTCCTATGCTTTGGCAAGCACTTTGTATCAAAAAAGAACTCCGGCAATGATTTGTTCATCCACATCAATGTGAATGGAGAAATCGGGTTTGCCAGGGCATACGAGCTGAGTGGGTTTGGATGTTTTTGGGTGGCAGCTTCTATGTTCTGGCAGACGCCTTCCCCTCTTTTTTTTTTTTACATTTTTTGGCAGATATTTTTTTCATCCACATTGATAGATTGATTGATTGATTGTTTGACGTTCATTTTTCCTTTCAGCCCAGAGTGCATTACCCGTATGCCCAATATAAGGAGTATAGCAGAAACTCCTAATAATGGCCATACATGTAATAATTGCGGAGACCCTAAAATGCCAGGACAGACCCCACGAATTATGCCATTTTGGAAAGAAGACACCCCAAAGTATTCCATGAGGTGCATGGTGAGTTCATAGAAGATTTTATTTTTTGTCACAAGTTAGCAGAAATTGTTGTTTGTTTTTTTGTTCTTTTTTCACAAAGTGTCATTTTCCGCTAACTTATGACAAAAAATAAAATTTTCTATAAACTCACCATGCCCCTCATGGAATACCTTGGGGTGTCTTCTTTCCAAAATGGGGTAATTTGTGGGGTTTGTTAACTGTCCTGGCATGTGGGGGGGGGGTTGCTAAATTGTGAGCACCCCTGTAAAGTCTAAAGGTACTTTTACCTTTGCACAACTGAACTGCCAAAAAAGTGTCACACATGTGGTATCGCCGTACTCAGGAGAAGTAGTGTAATGTGTATTTTTACACATACCCATACTGGGTGGGAGAAATATCTCTGTAAATTACAATTTTTTTATTTTTTTTTACACACAATTGTCCATTTACAGAGATATTTCTCCCACCCAACATGGGTATGTGTAAAAATACACCCCAAAACACATTATACTACTTCTCCTGAGTATGGCGATACCACACGTGTGACACTTCTTTGCAGCCTAGGTGCGCTAAGGGGCCCAACGTCCTATGAGTACCTTCAGGATCATTTTGAGGCATTTGGTTTCTAGACTACTCACGGTTTAGGGCCCCTAAAATGCCAGGGCAGTATAGGAACCCCACAAGTAACCCCATTTTAGAATCCTGCCATCAGGGAGACCCGTATTGTGGAAATGAGGGACAAGTTTAGGCGTAGAGGTTATCCTGAATATACCTTAGATGAATTGCCTTCACGTAGGAAACGTTTTTCTGGGCCAAGACTCCCCTTTGTTTCCCGTTACAATACCTGCAGCAATCAGCTGGGGTCTATTGTGAGGAAACATTGGGGCCTCTTGAAAGAATCCTTTCCTCATATTGAGGAGTTCCGCTATCCGCCCCTTTTTTCATTTAAGCGGGCCCCTACAGTGAGAGATAAAATTAAATCTAGGCCTGTTATCCCTGCGGTGACCTCTAGAAGGGGCACTTTCCCGTGTTTAGGCTGCCATTTATGCAGCCACATTGTGAGGGGAGATACGTTCGCGCATCCATCCAGGTGTGAGAGGTTCTCTATACGGGGCCTCTACACCTGTGATTCTTCATATGTTGTATATTTGCTTAGATGCCCTTGTGGGTTGGTATATGTGGGTGAAACCACACAACGGCTGCGCGAGCGTATCTCCTCTCACAAATCTGCTATTAGAACACTTAATATGGAACAAGCTGTTTCTCAGCATTTTAAGTGTGCCGCCACACGGTCTCGCAACTGAGAGTTCAAGTCATAGATGGGGTTCCCAGCGACTTTAGGGGGGATAGAGCGAAGGATCTTCTCAGGAGGGAAGCTTTCTGGATTAAACGCCTGGGAGCATTGGGTAATAGTGGACTGAACAGGGACTATGATCTCTCTTTTTGTATCTAACTCCGTTGTCTTCGATACTTGGTCTAGCTTGGTTATGGGTGGAGGTTGGGGGGTGGCATGCTTGTGATATATTGTGATCCACAATCTCTTTCTTTTTTAGTGTAAGTGGTTGTTGGTTTATATCTATGGCTTTAATATTTGTAATGTGTGTCTCTTTTATGTGGTCGGGATGCAGATATGATATGGGGGAACCTGTGTTTTGATTTCTGATAGTCACAGATAGGCCCATTTTTCAACCATTAATTTTTTATGGGTGAACATATTTTGGCTAATGTAGGTTAGCATGGTCTTTGATATCCCCTTTTGTCATGCCATCATCACTTTGCATATTGTACGCTCTATACTTGTGTACATGTTGATTGTGCCTTTTTTGCATTTTTTCTATTTCCCACTTTTGGGATTCATGCGGACATTTTTACGCATGCGCAGACACTTGTACGCATGTAATCATGCGGATTTTTTGACGCGTATATTTACGTTTACGCATGCGTCAATGCGTACGTCATGATGTCATCATGACGTTCCAGGAAGTGTTTTGGCATGGCACACGGGGAGTGAGCTGCAGTTCCCCATCAGGTCCTCTACATTTTTGTCAGTTGGAAGGAGGAGGTAAGGGAATATTTGAATTATTGGGTCTGACAGCGATTGGCTCTTCATCTTAGTGGGTGTAGCTTACTTGGCTTTCTTGCAGTTCCCCATCAGGTCCTCCATATATCCTGCATCCTGATTGGTTATGTCGTTTTGACAGCTAGTATATATAGGAGTAGCAACTGGATTGTATTTCAGAGAGAGCCTGATACAGCTTGAGGAAGGACCTTGTCCGAAACAGCGTCTGTCGCTGTTATGGCTATCTCTTTGTATTTCTTTTAATAAAAGAGCTATACATTACTGACGTGGTGCTGTGGACTTCTCGTGTTGGACCCCATTTTAGAAAGAAGACACCCCAAGGTATTCCATTAGGTGTATGATGAGCTCATAGAAGATTTGATTTTTTTGTCACAAGTTAGTGGAAAATGACACTTTGTGGGGAAAAAAAACAATAAAAATCAATTTCCACTAACTTGTGACAAAAAATAAAATCTTCTATGAACTCACCATATGCCTAACGGAATACCTTGGGGTGTCGTCTTTCTAAAATGGGGTCACTTGTGGGGTTCCTAAATTGCCCTGGCATTTTAGGGGCCCAAAACCTTGAGGAGTAGTCTGGAAATCAAATGCCTCAAAATGACCTGTGAAATCCTAAAGGTACTCATAGGACTTTGGGCCCCTTAGCGCACCTAGACTGCAAAAAAGTGTCACACATGTGGTATCGCCGTACTCAGGAGAAGTAGTATAATGTGTTTTGGGGTGTATTTTTACACATACCCATGCTGGGTGGGAGAAATATCTCTGTAAATGGACTATTGTGTGTAAAAAAAAATCAAAACATTCTCATTTACAGAGATATTTCGCACACCCTGCATGGGTATGTGTAAAAATACACCCCAAAACACATTACACTATTTCTCCTCAGTACGGCGATACCACATGTGTGACACTTTTTTTCAGCCTAGGTGTACTAAGGGGCCCAATGTCCTATGAGCACCTTTAGGCTTTACAGGGGTGCTTACAATTTAGCACCCCCAAAATGCCAGAACAGTAAACACACCCCACAAATGACCCCATTTTGGAAAGTAGACACCCCAAAGTTTTCAGAGCGGGGCATGGTGAGTCCATGGCAGATTTCATTTTTTTTTTTTGTCACAAGTTAGCAGAAATGGAAACTTTTTTTAAAAAAAATTGTCACAAAGTGTCATTTTTCGCTAACTTGTGACAAAAAATAAAATCTTCTATGAACTCACCATGCCTCTTAGTAAATACTTTGGGATGTCTTTTTTCCAAAATGGGGTCATTTGGGGGGTATTTATACTATCCTGGAATTCTAGCACCTCGTGAAACTTGGCAGGTGCTCAGAAAAGTCTAAGATGCTTCAAAATCGGAAAATTCACTTTTTGCACCATAGTTTGTAAATAGAATATATCGCTATAACTTTTACCCAAACCAATAAAAATACACTTATTGGAATTTTTTTTATCAAACACATGTAGCACAATAAATTTAGACAAAAATGTATACAGAAATTTTACTTTATTTGAAAAATGTCAGCCTTATAATAAGCCTAAAAATAATTTTTTAGACAAAATTCATGTCTTTTTTGATGAAGATAATAAAAACTAAAAATCACAGCAACAAATAGCACCAAAAGAAAGCTGTATTAGGGCCCGTTTCCACTTGCGCGAATCCGCATGCAGACAACGCATGCGGATTCGCATAGGCAATACAAGTGGATGGGACTGTTTCCACTTGTCAGTTTTCATTTGCGTTTTTGTGTGCAGGATTTTTCTGCACGGTAGGCCCTGCAGAATTCTTGTTTGGAAATAAAGGTGTAAAGGTGTACTTTTTTCAGTTTTGCGTCCGTCACTAATTACAAGCCTTTATTTGCAAAAATAACAGTAATATACCATATTTAAAAAGTTGCATCCCTAAGGTAACTATTTGTTTGTTTTTTTAAAATATCATTTATTTTTATATACAAATCTTGTATTTTGGTAACTATGGGAGAGTGGGGGAGGTAAGGGGTTATTTTTAATGGGGATTTATGTATTTTTATGTAATTGAACATATTAGGGTGTAATTTTACTATTGGACACTAGATGCCCCCCCCCTTCCCCCGTTTATTCTTGTGTACTGTGAACAGTACACAGGAAGCTGTGTGTGTATGCTTTCACTTTTGTTTTATCAATGACCACAGGCATCTAATTGATGCCAGTGATTATTAATCACAGGCACTTTGATTGGTGAATGAGAACTGATCAGTGTACTAACAGGCGGCAATGAGAAAACGCCCAAGAGCGTGCAGCGTAGTACGTATATCTACACCCCTGGAACCATTAATAGCCAGCAGCGTGGCGTAGCTATACTCCCTCTGCTGCAGTAAGTAGTTAAACAATAACAATTGCCTGGTAGTCCTTATTCTTTGTCTCTAATACTTTTAGAATACTTTTAGCCATATACTCTGAACAAGCATATGTAGATCAGGTACCCTGACTCAGGTTTTACAAGATTAGCCATATGCTTGTTCCAGGGTTTTGACTCAGACACTAAAGGAGCATACACACATCAGACTATAGTCTTTGGAAAATGAAAGATCACAGACCAATCTTACCACCCTTCATGTAGTATGAGAGCATTTCTACACAGTCTATTCTATGGAGCTGAACTCCCCATCAGAAAAAATCTTTGCAAGATGCTGCACACAAACATGCTGATCAGCCACAAAAGATCAGTATCTGCAAAAGATCTGTTCCTGCAAATTGCAGTCATAGTCTATGAGATCTGCAGATCATCATACACACCTTGTTTAACTGACATTCATCTGCAGATCAGATCCACCAGGATGGATTTTCAGATCTGCAGATGATTGTCTGATCTGCAGTAGAGATGTGGCGAACGGTTCCCGAACCGTTCGCGGCGAACATCTCCAAATCCCTGGGGCTTTTACTACTTCCGGGTCGCACTGACCCGGAGTAGTACGCCTGCGCTGCCCGGCGGAGCGCGTCCTAGATCGCGCTCCTGTTGCCGGGCACTTTCTGCGCGTGTGCGTGACTTCATGAACGACGTCACGCTCATGCGCAGAGAGTGCCCGGCAACAGGAGCGCGATCGAGGACGCGCTCCGCCAGGCAGCGCAGGCGTACTACTCCGGGTCAGTGCGACCCGGAAGTAGTAAAAGCCCCAGAGATGTTTGCCAGGCACACAGTTCGCCGCATCTCTAATCTGCAGATGAATGTCAGTTAAACAAGGTGTGTATGATGATCTGCAGATCTCATAGACTATGGCCTCAATTCACGGAGCATTATCAAACGTTTATCAAACACTTTATCAAACGTTTGATAATTTACCTCATGGGTAAAATCTCATTTTAAATTCACTAATGTGTTATATATTTATCGCATGTTTTACCGATAAAACGTTCAACAAATATATAACACCTTAGTGAGATTTTACCCATGAGGTAAATTATCAAACGTTTGATAAAGTGTTTGATAAACGTTTGATAATGCTCTGTGAATTGAGGCCCGAGTGCAATTTGCAGGAACGGATCTTTTGCAGGAATAGATCTTTTGCAGATACTGATCTTTTGTGTCTGTACAGCATCTTGCAAAGATTTTTTTCTGAGGGGGAGTTCAGCTACATAGAAAAGACTGTGAAGGTGTGGCTCTCATACTACATGAAGGGTGGTAAGATTGGTCTGTGATCTTTCATTTTCCAAAGACTATAATCTGATGTGTGTATGCACCTTTAGTATGCCAGAAGATCAACAGGACTGCCAGGATTGGCAATGTTTCATTGTATCACTCATCTCAGGTTCCCTTTAAGGTGGCCATACACTTGTAAGTGGCCTCCAGATCAACCATTAGATAGATCCCTCTATGCGGCATAAATTAAGGTTAATCAGGGGCGGGGCGAGAGCATTGGCAGATCAATGGCCCATAGCTTTGCAAAGCATTGAACACTGCAAATCTGCAGTTCAATCGATCTTCATTGAAATCCCTGGTGGAATCTAATGGAAATTAATGTGCAGTGTATAGAAGGAATTTGATTTATTCTGAATGGATTCTTTTCAGAAAGGAATCAATCGTTTTAGAACATTGGGTGGAAATGTATGTGTAGGGCCAGCTATAGAAGGTTTATTTCTTTTCAATTGTTTATTTCATTAGATTTCACTTTTAAATATATTACAGTTCCAACCTGTCACCTCTATAGTGTACATCTTACTGACAGGCTCCAAAGTCTAACCCCGCCCCAAATAATGTTCCCATGGGCCCCTGCCGAGTTTTGGCAGCAGAGCAAATGCAGCTGGAAAGATGACTGTGAGCTCTGCTACCAACAATGTGTGCAGGAACACATGGGGACTGGGGAACCAACCCTATTTCAGAGGGGGAGGTAAACCTAGAGGACCCGTCAATCAAAAGCAAATTTCACGCCATGCACCGAAAACACTCCCTTTCGAAAAGAGATATTTCAGGATGGAATGATTAAAGTGGTTCACATACTTCAAGTGCCACACACATTGATATGCACATTCAATTCCCTGCAGATTCTATCACACTGATGGGAATAAATTCCTTTAAATGTTCAATTCAATCGATTTAACCAGAAATGTATCAAAAGTATAGCTCAGACAGGAGAAGGTACATCTTGATCAATTGGAGCAGGGATGGTGGAAGATCGATGGGCTATTTGTTGCATTACATCAAACAGTGCAATGCTCCAGTTAGATACATTTTTCAACAGTTTCGCTCCTATAACCTAAAAATCTATGTGTGGTAGGAAGCTATTCCTTTCTGGAAGGAGTCAATTGCTTTTGAACATTGCGTGGAAATCTGTAAAGGTGGCCATATATTTAGCAAGTTTGCAGCACAATCAACCATCCAATTCAATCATTTAGCAAATCTGATAAATATCAGTAAAGCAACAAAATCTGTTGAATTTACTAATCGACCAAGCTGGAAAATCTTGGCCCAAGATCAGGTGCACTGGACAACAATGTGCAATATCAAAAGGAACAACGAATGCCACAAAACACGTGGATGCTGGCCAGAGATTGATTAAGATGTAATGGGGATCTAGGCAAAGTAGTAGATTTGAGGCCAGATTGTGGTCATTTTGGTATGCTGAAGAGAAAAGTTCAAAGAAAGTGGCAGGTGGGCCCCTTGACACCCACTAGGCCCCAAGCACCTGCCTAGGTTGCCTGGTGGATAATCTTACCCTGCTGCTGGCCCCCAATATGTTAATGTGCCTGTGCATTAAAATGTCACCTGTTTCAGCTGCAGCAAGTGTCCAGCTGCTTCTTCCCCATTCACGTCCCACGTGGATGCTGTGCATAGCAGCATAGTACGTGGCAGTCCCACATGCCACTTGCTATGCGCAGCTGACACATGGATCGTGAATAGGGAAAAAGCAGCTGGAGGCTCAACTGCTGGAGCAGGTGAGATTTTAATGCTGGAGCACCTGGGGTGGGAGACTCTGTGGGGACAGCGGTGGATGTGGTGTCATGCTGAAATTAATAAAGAATCAGCCTGCAGTGTATAGACAGTCAGCAGATCTCTCTCTTATCGGATTAAATTAGAGATCAATCTCTCAATGGATCTGCCCATACACTGCTAGATGTATGGACACCTTAACTGTATGTAATAGAGAGGTCCCAACACTACTACCCAAAACTTGATGCACCAGGGAGTCGACCAGCTTATCCCCTCATCCACCACAGGGTAACTTCAGCAGAAAGAACAAAGATGCTGGGTCTCCACCTGGATTTAGGGCCTGTCGGCCTGTTTATTGCAAGTGTCACAGTGCAAAGCTTTGCACTGACACTTGCAATAAACAGGCCGACAGGCCCTAAATCCAGGTGGAGACCCAGCATCTTTGTTCTTTCACCTTAACTGTATGGACAGGTTTATAGACTGCCATACGATGTAGCAAAACAATCAATTCATCTCTGAAGGTTATCAATTATGGAAGGAATAGATCCCTACTAGACACCGAACATCGATTTATTTTTTATATATGAGGTATATTCCAGCAGGGAATCTTTTTCAAATTGATCCATCTGCAGCATAGCACTGTTTGATGCAGTATAATGCTATGGCCTGTCACTCTCTCGCCACTCCTGTACCACCAACAAACTACCTAAATCTCCAATCCAATCAATACTTTAGATAAGTTTTTATATTTCATTTTAAAGCAAGCCGACATGCTTGAACAAGACAATTACAGAACACACACACCTCAAAGGATACTTGTGAGAAAACGCGGAAAAGCCGCCGCGGGTGCTCAGAGCAAGGCGGCTGATTCCGCGTCCAATGCGGCAGGTTGCGCGCGTGGGCCTACATCTGCTAGCATGACTGAACGCGGAGAAACTGCCGCATGTCCTGAGAACAAGGCGGTGGATTCCGCGTCCGACGCGGCGGTTTGCACGCATAAGCCTACATCTGTCAGTATGGCTGAACGCGAAGAAACCGCCGCATGCTCTGATAGCGGCGCGGCTGGTTCCGCGCCCAGCACAGCGGGTGGTTTACAACACGTCTGGTGTGGCTGGGACTGATAGTCCACACAGGTTCAGAAGGACGCGCGCGCGCGCGCTGAGAGGCAGAGCTTTTATGATAGTCAGAAGAGAGTCAGCTGACCAATTTGGTCAGCTGACAATTCACCCAGTTCCCATAGAGCGCTATAGTATATATACTGGGTGCTAGTCATTCCTCTGGTGTCTGTCGTTGCGACTACGTGGAAGCACTCAGACCTTTTGTCAGTATCTGTGTTATTCTCCAGACCACTTCCAGGGTGTTGATGATCAAGGACCTCACACCCGACTAGGAATTCTGTATATCATCTGTGTTATTCTCTAGACCAGTTCCAGGGTGTTGATGATCAAGGACCTCACACCCCAGACTAGGAATTCTGTATATCATCTGTGTTATTCTCTAGACCAGTTCCAGGGTGTTGATGACCAAGGACCTCACACCCCAGACTAGGAATATTGTATATTATCTGTGTTATTATTCAGACTAGTTCCAGGGTGTTGATGACTACGGAGCTCACACCCAAGACTAGGAATTAGCTTTACCATCCTGCTATATTTCAGACTAGTTCCAGGATGTTGATGATCACGGAGCTCACACCTCAGACTAGACATTGTTGATTATCTGTTATGACCTTCTGCTTTCCTGACCACTCTTCCGATCACTGATTTGGTACTTCGCTATATCTGATATTCTGTTGCTTTAGGATTCCGAATCAGTCTCCTGTCTCCGTATCTGATCTGTCTGTGTGTTGCCGACCTGGCTTGTCCGACCTTGAGAGCTATCTCCCCTGTTAAGAGATAGTTCACAGATCTGTCAGTGACATTACTCCATTGGTGTCACTCACACTCTGGTCCTTCCCACTCTCAGCCTGACCCTCCCTTTGGAGAGGCTCAGGCCTCTGGAAGGAACCTGTTCTCTGGGCAGTATCCCTTACTGCCTTGCACCCGCTCTTCGGGTGCTCTCCTCAAAGTATTACGGTTGCACCAAACACTCATATCACTCAGGTGTCCAGAGGTTAGTGATATATCTGATTATCGGTGATACTGCAGATCATCAATAATCGGGTATATATCTGTATTCTTGGTGATACTGCAGATCACCAGTAATCAGACCCTCTCTGTGTTACACCGATCGTTACAATACTTGAGATGATATTGCCCACAATATGCTACATGCAATATGTGTAGGTCACAACGGTGGGTAGCTTATCTGGATAGAAGTGGCGTACATCATCGAAGTATTATACAAAGTGATTTTAATGTGTGAACAATATCAAATGATAAGAAAAAGACACCGAGAGCCCAATATGGTATAGTATGCTTGGAACAATGTAATGTGAGAAGGTTATACTCACAAACAAGAGTTACTGCTGAGGCAACCACTGTGAATGCAGGTGAGGAGATTAGACCTGTCCTCACTCAGGGTTAAGAAGTCACTCTCTGTAGATAGAAGAAAGGTAGGGGTGGGTCCCCCTTCCACCAAGGGTGGACACTATAATGACTTTGATGAACAGAGGCGCCGGCAGAATAAAAAAAAGAATTAAAAGTTTTAAAATATGCTTGGGAGGCAGTGGTGGACTTACCTCCGAAAGCAGACTAGACTACTTGTCTGACATAAATAAACACTTTATTAGTACCCCAATAGATGCAACGCGTTTCACAGGACCAAGCCCGCTTCATCAGGCAATAAAACAGGGGACAAACAGTAGCTCTCAGGTAGCACGTATAGCGCCTCTGAAATGAAATGAAGGAGACTTAAAGTGGATCCGAGATGAAAAACGAACTATGACAAGTAACTTGTGAATATATCTTATCTAAAGTTGATAGTTTACACAGCAAATCTAGCTGCAAACAGCTTCAATAGTGTCATGTTTATTTATTCCTATGATACAATGACAACGGCCATGTTTTGTTTGTCACATTACACACAGGCAAGCTGCAACTGCATCTCCAGCCCTCAGCCCACTCCCATCCTGCTCCCTCCTCCCCTCTGCCTCTGAAATCTATGGCTAGTAACCTCCAACTGCCCAGACTGAGCTCCCATAAGCCCTTGCTACATGGAGTACCAAGGCATTTTGAGCTGTGGGGGCGAGGCCTGTTTAGTTTATAGGGAATTAGAGTATTAAAACAACAACAAAAAAGTATTTGGCTTGAGGAATGCCCTATAAACTATATGTAAGGAACATAATTATACAATGAGTAAAAGTTTATCTGTGGATCCACTTTAAGTAGGTCAAATCAAAGAGTTAAATTACTCATGTATCATTAGTTGGATCTTTGCCTTATGCTGATTACACAGTTCGTTTTTGAGTCATCTAGAATGGCTCGATAGGTAATTACCGACATGTCCGATCTCCCTTTCGTGCTCGATTTCTGATAGAAGTTAATGGAAAACGATAAGAAAAATGAGCGGAAGATAAGAGAATCAACTGCTGAATCGAGCAGCAAAAACGATCGAGAGGAGAATCGAGCACCAGAAACGAACCGTGTATTCCCAGCATTATGCTAGGTACACACGATAGGTTTCTTCGGTCGATTCTACTGCTCTATCGATTTTTTGATTCGTTTTTCTGCTCGATTCTCTTTTCTTTTCAATTTCCATTTACTTCTATGAGAAATCGAGCAGTAAAACAATCTAAAGTAATGTCGGACATGTCAGAAATTATCTATTGAACGCATTTATCGAATGTAAAAACGTATTGTGTGTACCTAGCATAACACTGTCTTCTCATTAAGATGTGAATGACCTACGAACATTACATGAAACCTTGGTAGGTTAGATTGACTGGTATGTCATCTCAATGGCTGAAAATATTATTAAACCATACAGCGTTATGCTGTATACACACGGTGCGTTCCCGCACTCGAGGCGCCGCTCGATTCGCGTCGACTCGATTATTTCCGAGCGTATTTTGATGATTGTTAGGTCGATTCACATGTAAAGTATGCCAAATCAACCTAACGATCCATCGAAACGTGAATCGGACATGTCGGAAATAATCGAGTCAACGCGAATCGAGCGACGCATCAAGTGCGGGAACGCACCGTGTGTATCCAGCATAAGATACTTCGATGATAAAGGCTACTTCCTTGGATGCTTGGCTAGTTCTGTTGGTCCCTGCTGCCATTGGGGACGGAGACTTTCGTCTGGACATCCAGTCCCCTCCCTGCCATGTGCTGGAGTGGGAGGTGTGTGTATGTGCTGAAGGAGTGAAGGTTTCAACTGCTGTGCGTGGAGTGAAGATCATGGAACCGGCTGCACTTCCTTGTTTAGCTTTTTTCAGGCCTGGGTGACTTATACTGCTACAGTTCAGTATACGCTGCTGGTACAACGCCGGACGCATAATGAGGACACCTTGCCTCCTTCCCATCACATAGGGTTTTTTGAAAGTGGTTTAGGAGCTTCATTCTGTTTCCTTCCTGGATTTCTCTATGTGAAGACGCTTTCGCGGTCTCCGTGGATTATTATATTTATATTTGAAGCACGCTCTCTCTTATCATGGGCTGAAGGGGAGTGCGGCTACATCGGACACTTTCATTTACTTTCTACAAAACAAGACCAAGTTGCAGCCATATCTAGGATGGAGTAGCCCTGTTCTTGCCGTGGAGGTGCCTGGGCAATGATTGTGTAGATATAGTGGTAAATAGGAGAGTTATATAAAGACGTTGCGGCTTCATGTGTGTTGTGATAAAAGTTTCTTCCTCAGACATAATTGTGGACGGTGGCGTAAGGCTGGAGCCGCGCTATGAGGAGGAACACATAGAGCTCATTTAATATATTACTACAGAGTATTCTTCTAGATACGCTTCTTTTGCACAGAGACACTTCTGATAGGTATTTAGGGTTGGATTGGTAACGGGGGGCGGTCAGGCGATGTTCTCTTCTCTGTGCCCCCCGATACCTGGAGGCTCCTCTCTCAGCCAGCCCCCCGGCCCGGCCCTGTCCACCTCCTCCTCTGCGGCCTCCTCCGTCTCCGGACACCGCCAGAGGCCCCGGGACTCAGGAAAGAGGCGCCGCCGGAAAGAGAAGCGGAGACGGAGGCCCAGAGAGCAGGAGGCTATGGCTCCCGGCATGGGCCTAGTGGAAGAAGGAGAGGTTCCAGCTGCTCCCCGGGGAGGCCGACGCCACAGAGACCGGAAGAAGAGACAGCGAGAACGCAGCCGGAATCTTCTCCGGAGAGTGGGCGCTTTACACACCACAAGCACGGTGGAATATGACGATGTAAGCTCCTTGTCAGAAGGCGAGCAAGGCCCGGAAGTGTCGTTTCCTCCGATACTAGGCCTCATCCCATCCCCGGCCTCTGATAGATGTCTTTCGCCGCTCATGCTGCACCAGCCGCCCCTGTCTCTTCTACGCCAGTCCGTGGACTCCAGCAGGAGGAAGAGCGAGAGGCAGGAGCCGGTGCATCGGAGCAGAGACGAGGCCCGCAGCGGGGGTAGCAGGCCAGAGGACCGGAGGAACAGACTGGCCATGGGGAACCTGTTGATCCCCGCTGAACCTTTGCTGCTAGGCCAGGCCTGGAGGCCTCAAGACGAGTCCACCAAGAGGACAGAGCTCAGGGCCGCTACCTCCTATAGGCCTAAGAGAGACGAAGGCAGGCCTCCGAAGGCCTATAGAGGAGACAGGTCCTCTTCCAGGACCTCACCTCAGGGGAACCACCGAAAGAAATCGGTAAGTCCGGTTCGCACTCCCAGCCCTGGATATAGCGGACACCGGCAAGGACGCCGCTCCCCCACCTACGAGAGGACGGAAGCCTCCCCAAGCCGCCGAAGATCACGGAGCCCCTACAGTCCTGTCACCAGGTGAGAGAGTTACTGATGTTTCCCATTTACTTTATTATTCACACCCAGTTCTGTCTGCCTTCAATCACATTCTCCATTGCACAGATTAGATTACTGGGATGCTGGCTGTAATGACTGACCACCCGACAGTGTAGCTATTACAGGTGGGCTCGGCCACACCCAGGTTTGAGATTTCTAGGTACAGTCCACTTCCCACCAGTGTCATCAGCTCATCAAAAGTGCTAGTCCAAACTTATCATTAATTTTCCACCAATCAGACTATTGCTTTCAGATTCCACTTGCTGTTTGGTGGCATTTAATTGGTTGAATTCAGGAAATGGGAATTCTTAAAAGGAGTATGGAAGACTATAGTTTATATTATTATTATTATTTAGTATTTATATAGCGCCGACATATTACGCAGCGCTGTACAGTATATATATATATATATATATCTCTTGTCACTAACTGTCCCTCAAAGGAGCTCACAATCTAATCCCTACCATTGCCATATGTCTATATCATGTAGTGTAAGTACTGTAGTCTAGGGCCAATTATTTTAGGGGGAGCCAATTAACTTATCCGTATGTTTTTGGAATGTGGGAGGAAACCGGAGTGCCCGGAGGAAACCCGCACAGACACGGAGAGAACATACAAACTCTTTGCAGATAGTGCCCTGGCTGGGATTCGAACCAGGGACCCAGTGCTGCAAGGCGAGAGAGCTAACCACTACGCCACCGTGCTGCCCGCCACCGTGCTATATCAGTGCTACCATATCTATATTAGTTAAAAAAAAAAGGCTGACTGTTATGCTAATCTTTTGGTTCCAGAGGTGACATGGAACTTTGTACATGGATAATCTGTAAGGAGTTTAATGGTTACTTGATAGTTTTATTTATTCTGCTTTCAAAGCTCGGGTTTAGCCCCTGCTCATTTCAGTTCTTGTACGGTGAAAATAAAATGTAATATGTATCACTGACAGAAAATATACATTTTTGGCAGATAAAAGGCTAGTTCACAGTGCTCCGTTGCGTTGCAGAATAATTCTGCATGTTAGCTCACCTGCCCATAAAATTCTGTGGGCCTGTTCACAGCCTTGCCTTTTATCTTAACACGTTATTCTAACTTGCTGCATGCCGGTTTAGTATTAAAGAGAATCTGTATTGTTAAAATCACACAAAAGTAAACATACCAGTGCGTTAAGGGACATCTCCTATTACCCTCTGTCACAATTTCGCGCTCCCCGCCGCATTAAAAGTGGTTAAAAACTGTTTTAAAAAGTTTGTTTATAAACAAACAAAATGGCCACCAAAACAGGAAGTAGGTTGATGTACAGTATGTCCACACATAGAAAATACATCCATACACAAGCAGGCTGTATACAGCCTTCCTTTTGAATCTCAAGAGATCATTTGTGTGTTTCTTTCCCCCTGCATCTCTCATGCACTGAAGTTTCAGGCTGCTCTTTTCTTCCTGCAAACAGCTTTGCCCTTGTCTGTAATTCCTCACTATGTGAAAGCCCAGCCAGCTCAGAGGACGATTTATCCAGCTTGTAAAAGAGAAGAGAGAAGCTGCTCTAATCTAAATAACACACAGGCAGTGTGCATAGAGGGGCCTGGAAGGGGGAGTTCATAGCAGAACCACAACACTGAAGAACTTGGCAGCCTTCCAGACACAGGCTGACAAGTCTGACAAGAGAGAGATAAGTTGATTTATTACAGAGACTGTGATAGTACAAAGTGCTGCAGTAAGCCAGAACACATTAGAATAGCTTTTGGAACTTGTAGGATGATAAAAAACAGGATGCAATTTTTGTTACGGAGTCTCTTTAAAGGACAACTGTAGTAAGAGGGATATGAAGGCTGCCATGTTTTTTTCCTTTTAAGCAATACTAGTTGCCTGGCTGTCCTGCTGATCCTCTGCCTCTAATACTTTTAGCCATAGACCCTGAACAAGCATGCAGTAGATCAGGTGTTTCTGACATTATTGTCTGACAAAATTAGCTGCATTCTTGTTTCTGGGCCAAATAGATCAGCAGGTCTGCCAGGCAACTAGTATTGTTTAATGGGAAATAAATATGGCAACCTCCATATACCTCTCACTACAGTTGTCCTTTAAAGGCTATGTCCAGTCTCCATTGTAGTCCACACTGATTATAACACATGCTTTATGTAACTGACCACAGTGAGTCCAGCCTCAGTAATGTTAACCTTCCTAGTAGTATGAACGAGCTTGACTCGTCCATAAAAAAAAACTAGCTAGTAACAGTAGGGACGAGTCAGGCTCGTACAGCAATTACCATTACTCACCTGTGGCATCGCTGGTGTGTGCGATCTTTCACCGGCACCTCACGTCTTCCCTGCGAGCACATTCCCAACGTCTTATTGGCAATCCCTGGCAGCGATCTCCATTCTTCCGCATTAGTTGCTGCCTGTCCCTCGGCCATCACGTTCCCCAGCATGTTCCTCTGATGACACTATTGGATGCGTCCCCTGGTGTCAAGCGCACGCAGCATCATCAAATTGGGTGGCAAATTCAAATATTTTTGTATTGGATGCAATACAAACATCTGTATTTAATTCAGTATAAAAGAATTCTAAAGGCAGCCATACACTGGTCGATTATGCCACCAAATTGACCAGCAGATAGATCCCTCTGTGATCAAAGAGGGATCTAATGGCTGCCTACACTGCAAACAGATTTTGAATCCATTTCACTATGAAACCGATTCACAATCTGTGGAGCTGCCGCTGCCTCCGCCCCTTGCATTCATTACCCGATCCGGCCGGTGCGAGTCCCCCGGTCTCTGTTGTCTCTACTCTGGGCTCCAGCTTCACTTTACCTCCTGTCGGGGAAAGTGTAAAGAGGAACTCCAGTGAACATTTTACTGTTGGCAGGTGATGTAGCTGCTGCATGGTTTTTGGCAGTTGGAAACTGCTGTAACAGCTATTTTCCACAATGCAACAAGGTTCAAAGACAGGAAACTGCCAAAAAAAACAACGTACTTTTCTTGTGGGAGGGGTGTCCCCAC
The DNA here is from genome assembly GCF_040937935.1 of Hyperolius riggenbachi. Taxonomy (NCBI): domain Eukaryota; kingdom Metazoa; phylum Chordata; class Amphibia; order Anura; family Hyperoliidae; genus Hyperolius; species Hyperolius riggenbachi. The sequence continues at coordinate 154,697,264 of NC_090650.1, read as the reverse complement.
AATATCAGTCATACAGCGCCCCCTGATGGTCTGTTTGTGAAAAGGAATAGATTTCTCATGTAAAAGGGGGTATCAGCTACTGATTGGGATAAAGTTCAATTTTTGGTCGGAGTATCTCTTTAAACAGTAGAGGGCACTCCCCGACAGGAAGTAAGTGAAGCCAGCCGGAGTCCAGAGAGGAAAAGGGACAGCCGGGACACGCGCTAGCGGGACAGGTAATGTATTGCCGCTAGCATCGGTCGTCGGACATTCGAACGCCGTTATCGACACACTCACGACCCGCTGGCAATCGAGCGCAATTTGCGACACGGACAGATCGGGATCGATCGTTTTCGGACGGAAATCGATTGAATTGCCAGCGTTTGCTCATCGATTTCACAGCAGATTCTATCACAGTGATCGAATCTGCTGTCTATCTGTGGTAAATCGGGCAAGTGTATGGGCACCTTTAGTGTGAAAATTTTATATATATATATATATATATATATATATATATATATATATATATATATATATATATATATATATATATATATATATATATATATATATATATATATATATATATATATATATATATATATATATATATATATATATATATTTAATATATATATATATATATATATATTAATATATATATATATATATATATATATATATATATATATATATATATATAATACACACATACACACACATACACACACACACATACACATATATGCTTCTTTAATATTGTATGCATGTTTGCTGACAGCTTGCAAGACCACAACTTGCAAACTGGTCTGTAAAAATGCTTACAATGTAAGAAAATGCTTAAAAATAAATTGCACCTGCTTTTGGTACAAAAATCGCGCATTGATCGCCGGGGAGGTTAATCATATCTGCCTAAAAACTGTCACTGCTCTGAAGATCAATTCGATAATTTCCAATTGATTTTCAGTGTCTGATCAATTGCAGATGTAGTTGATAAGCTATATATGCAAGCTGGTTAGAACTCGGCCATGGCAGACAACAAAGACTGTCTGTCTCAGCTGAGAATCTTTAAAGAAATCATAGTGTGTACAGAGGTTGCCGACGTCTAAATATCTGGCATGATCTTTTGTGATCCCTGATGCTCGAGCATCGCCAGATTGCATTGTCCTCCCCACTCCCCCACCCGCCAGAAAACTGCTTCATCGGGATTGAGTGCAGATCCCTGACAGACAGAAATGCCTCCGTGTGTATGCAGCTTAAAGAAACCCTGTAGCGAAAAATAAACAAACGTAGATACTCGCCTAAAAGAGGGAAGGCTCTGGAATCCTATAGGGCCTTCCTGGTTGGAAGTACTTGTGTCCCTGAGTTCAGTACTTTGAAAGACGAGCGGATCCATACTGCGCGCTCGCAAGTTCAGGCTTGCACATGCACAGTAGGGATGCGCTCATCTTGGGAAGCACTTGGAGACACAAGTGCTTCTGAAGGTGAAAATTTTGAATAGGAGACAGTGAGGGAAAGAGGATACTGAGAGGACTGGGAAGGTTCTATGGGATCCCAGAGCCACCTTCCCTCTTAAGTGGTTATATGTTTTGTATTTTTTTTTTTTTTAAAAGTTTGCTTCAGCCTAGGTTCACAGTGGGATGCTTTAGGCTAGGTTCACAATGGAATGAAAAAGTCACACAGTCGAAAAAGGTGGCATACAGTGGAGCATGCAGTCAATGAAAAGTATGTTTCACTGTCTGTTCATGCATGTGTTGTGCAGTAACGCACTACAGTGCATTGAATCCCAGTGCACTGCATGCACTGTGAACTTTCCATAGACTTACTATTGCAGTGCAACTTTCTGCATTAAAATTCCCCCATACATATACAACGTCCCATTGTTAATCTAGCCTCAGGGCTGCTTTTAAAGGTCTGAAAATGTCAGTGGGATCTGCACCACATACATTGTTTTGAACAGTACAAACCTGGGTTTTAAATTTACACTAGGAAAGGAATCTGATTAAAATTGGATTGCTTTTTGTGGTATAGCAATCATCCATATAATAATTTCTAAGGCCTGGAACCCACTAGTAGTATGTTACTAAGCCATTTCTGCTTGCTTGTGAGTTGAAAAGCTCTTGCTAATGTAATGATATGGGTGTCATCCCACTAGAGGGATGTGATTTTATAAAACTCACCCATAGCATTGCGTTAGCAAGAGCTTTTCAAATCACTAGCGCTTAGAAAACGCTGCTAGTGGGTTTGAGCCCTAATGTTTGGTTCACAGTGGCTATTGTGGTGTTTTTCCTGTCACTGCAGGAAAGCAACAGATGGGGAAAGCACTGCCCACATTATGCATGTGTTGCATTGTGTACATTGTAGCATACAGTCAATGAAAAGTATGATTCACTGTAACTGTTAATGCAGGTGGTTTGCAGTGAGGCCTCTTCTCCACACTAATTTTTTTGCGCCACTTCGGTTTTCCGATGCACTTTGGTGGGGATGGGTCTTTACACACTGCATGCAGTGCATTATGATACAGCATGCCGTTATACAGCTACACACCTGCGGCATTGTGAGCATCGTATAGATGGTGCATTGCAGTAAGTCGCATTATAAATCAGCCTTTGCCACACCACAATGCACCACTGTAAATGTAGCCTTATGCCTGGTACACGCCATGCAATTTCCTGTCAGATAGATGGGTTGAAGCAATTATTTCCAACAGGTCCGATCTGATTTCCGATTGTTTTTTGTATATTCTATATTTTAGACTCCTTTCACGCTAGTCTATTGCATAGTACAATATGATGTAATATTACAATGGGCCTTTCACACTGGTACTTTTGTGGTGCGGTGTGATGATTTCCGATGGAATAAGGCACAGTATGCAGTGCAAGAATAGTCTATGGACTGTATGCTGCACTGTAGGAGTTGCATCACAGTGGTAGACTATGATGCGACTTAACATGACCATTGCGTTGTTATACTATTCATTGTTCTCCTCAAGCCCTATCAGCTGCCCAGCTAATTTTGGTGAGAACTCGGCTGTCATCTGTTCTCTTCCTCGCTCTCCACCTCACTCCCCTTCTATTAGAACTGGCCCGATAATGCTGCAAACCAGAATAATGTAATTCGGGCAGCATCCTCTACAGGGCAGCAGCGCTGTACACTGGTATAGCAGACTATCTTCCTCACTGTGCTGACACACTAGGAGACAGCTGATAGCATGTGCCCTTCAGCCTCATTAATATTCACTGCAGTCCTAGTCAGGGCTTTGGAGTCGAGGAGTCTGAGCAATTTTGGGTACCTGTTTCGGCGTTTGCATAAACTGAGGAATGATGTGTGGTGTGTAGTGTGTGTTTCTGTATGTGTAATGTGTGTACTGTGATTTCTCTGTGTCCTCTGTCAGAGGGCTCTGGGGCCGTTGGCAATTGCCCAGGGTGGCCTTATGGAAGCGACAGCCCTGCATTTCCCTGTCCTGCTCCTCCCCAGCTACACTTTCCTGCCAGGCGGCTGGAAAAAAATTCTAGGGAAAACACTGTTATACTTCAGAATGCACAATGCTATGTATGTAGTGTGAAAGTAGTCTAAGGGCCCATTCACATCGAAGTGATTAGCGGGTGATTCCTGCTAAAGCACCAGTGCTTTGTTACCCTATGGCAGTGTTCTCATTGACGCGATTGGCGCAGATCGTGGTCGTTTTGCTATTAGCGCCAATCACAAACGCGTTACCTCTAGCATTTTCTGGGTGATTCAGCAGCGATCGCGGTACAGTACTTATAAAGCGCGGACCGCAATGTATACTGTGACTTTTACCATACTAATCACTGTAAAATCCCTAGAGCAAAACACTAGCGCTAAGCACTAGCGTTTGGCGATTTTAAGTGTGAATGAGCCCTAATTGTTAATTTGAGGTCTCTTTTACACTGCATGTGATACAGATTTTGCTGGGATTATTTTATTTTATCTTTTTAAAGTAAACCTGTTGGGAAAAAAGTGCCCCTGGGTGTTATTTGCCTTGAAAGGGGGGCAGCATGTGCATCATAATGAGGCTTCTCCCGTCACCCTCCACAAGCCTGATCACTGCTGGCAGCCCAGAGCACAAGCAGGCAATAATAGTAACTTTTGTTACTGTGCAGGCGCAGTAGCTCCTCTCCGCTTGGGCTCTGGCAGAAATGGCAAGCTCGATTGGATCCACTCTACTGGGCTGGTGTGAACCGCCTGCACAGTAGAGGGGACCCGATCAGGCTCGGCTATTTCCACTGGAGCCCATCGGAAAGCCGCTACTGCGCCTGCCCGGACTGCTGACAGGCCCTTGTAGGCAGATTTTCGGGGATCCTAACACCGGATCCCCTCTTGTGAGGAGGAGGGGAAGCCTCTTTAGGATCCAAAGGCTTCCGTCTCCTGAGGTAAGTATCCCCCAGGGGCACCTTTTCTCAAGACGGGTACACTTTAAAAGTTCTGCATGCAGCGTTTCTTCTCTTTGCGTTCCAATCATTTAGTCCAAATCGCATTGCGATTTGTAGCATGAAAGAAGCCTGGATGATTGTTTCAGAGTCTACCAGCATATGGCCACCTTAAAGGTAACCATAAAAGGTTCAAGCTCTTGAACAATCAAGTATTAAGAGTAAATGTGTGATCAGTTGTTTGTGATCACAAATGCAATATTCAAACTTTTGAACAATCAATTTAATTATAGGATTAAATACAATATAATATGTCTCTCCTGCGCACTTCGCTTTATATGTACCTACAGAGAAAACTCCACATAGTGTAATTAATTCAAGCCACTCCACCAGGTGTCAGTGAATTACAAGTGCTTTCACTCCCTGCTGCGCACAATACACTCCCCTGAGTCCTGGAAGCTTACCAGATGCTGACCATCTCATAAGTCAGATGGATCTAGTGCTTAATCAAACTTTAATTCAAGGAGAAGGTCACCAGTGGGAGAGAGTAGCGAGCGGGACGCTGCAGACTATTGGAGCCTGTTTGAGTGCACTGGTGAATACAGCCACGCACTATTACATGCTGTTTAAAACCCCTGGACGCATAAGTGCGCAAATGGTGGTGATAGAGGCTTCATATTTGAAGTTTTATGCTATGTGTGGTTTATTTTTCTGGATTTCTCTAAGTGTTATCCTCCATAGCGGTAGTCACAATCTAGGCTCATGGTGAAAAAAACATACTGTTAGCATTAATCCCGAGCCTAGGTCGGGCTTACCTTCATGCAAGTTATTGCTGAGAGCGCAGTAAAGTGGTATTCAGAATTCTTCTCCCCAGGATCTGCACCGTGTCCTCCGAGGCTCTCGATCTCTCGGATGAGATTGCTGTCTGTCGCATGATGATGATGTCACTGTCCTTGAGGTGCTGCATGAGATGGTTTTTAACTGCTTGGTACCCACAATGCCAAAATAAATCCTGATAAACCAAGAGTTTCTGGCCTTAGAAGTTTGGGTAGATTGTTAGTTTTTCTACACTACGTATGACATGAAAATGAGTGCTCAGCTGCTTGTGTGAATTGAGCTTTAAAGTGGAGAGTTAAAACTTATTTTTTTTTACATTTGCAGGGCTGTGGAGTCGGAGTCGGGTAATTTTGGGTGCCTGGAGTCGGAGTCGGGGAAAAAATGCACCGACTCCTAATGAATTTGTAACTGTAATTAAAATAGAAAATATGATAAAATGTTCTATTTCTCAGATAATAGTCATTAAAAAATAATGTATATATACAGTATATATACAGTAATAGCTGTGCTTTGTCCACAAAAATGAAATAAACCAATCAAAATTAGTTACTTGTGCTGCTTCAATAAAGCAGTCCCCGTATTTTTAAGGTCAGATATACATATCTGATTGTGACTGTATATATGATGTGTACACAGGAATCTCTTATATATACTAAATAACATCTATGCTGTAAGAATAAAGCCTGATGTGTAGCCGTGTCACTAATAGAGATGGTCAACGAGATGGAAATAATTCCGCATTGATGCTGATTTATGCAAATGTATGCACTCTCTTTGCACATGAAATCAGATAATTTGATATGTTATTAAAATTTGGTTTGGTGACTACAAATTAAAGGGTAACTGAGACGGATGAAAAGTAAAGTTTTATACATACATGGGGCTTCCTCCAGCCCCCTTCAGGCTAATCAGTCCCTCGCTGTCCTCCACCACCCGAATCTTCTGCTATGAGTCCTGGTAATTCAGCCAGTCAGCGCAGTCCGGCCGCATGCCGCTCCCACAGCCAGGAACATTCTGTACCTGCGCAATAGTGCTGCACAGGTGTAGTATGCTCCTGGCGGCGGAGTGTGTGCATGCGCACTACGCCCGACTGGCTCAAGTACCTGGACTCGTAGCAGAAGATCCAGGTGGTGGAGGAGTACAACGAGGGACTGATTATCCTGAAGGTGGCTGGAGGAAGCCCCAGGTATGTATAAAACTTTAATTTCATCTGTCTCAGGTTTACTTTGTTACACAGTAGTACTATACTGTACATATGCACTCCCCACAGAGCTGCAGGGAATCCACTGAGAATGTTGTGCACATTGAACACAGAGGTGTTGTCTATCGCCCATAAACCTAGTTCAGATTGTGCATGAAGAATGTGTAATAGAGGAAGAATCTCCTTATTCCCCTGCAGAGTACCTGCACATCATTCTTACATGTACCCACACTTACATTGCCTAGGGCCCGATAGATGTTCTTTGTTCCGGTTTGTACCTTTTACAAGTACTCTTACCAAGGACTAGTTTTAGTCTAAAGGGAATAAATCTAGTAGTCTACATATCCTTCTCACTTCAGTTGTCTTGTAAAATTCCTAAGTGTTGGCAGTTAAGAGACGAATTTCATGTTACATACTTTTAATCAATAAAATTGTAATATGCAAATTAGAGGAGTCGGAGTCGGTGGAATCCTAAACTGAGGAGTCGGAGACGGTGTATTTTTGGACCGACTCCACAGCCCTGCATTTTAGTGTCTGTTCTGGAAAGATAGCCTCTTTTTTTTTTTTTTTTTTTTTTTTTTTAATAGAGGTCAGTTACCTGTGTGTATTTGGATTTAGTAGTATCTGAATCGTACCTAAAAATAGCATACAGTTGGTGGAGCCAGAAATCTGATCTAAATAATTATATAGTCATTGAATCAGAAGGTATTAAAGAGAACCCGAGGTGGGATTTAATTATGTTAGTGGGGCACAGAGGCTGGTTGTGCACACTAAGACCAGCCTCCGTTGCCCCATGGTGTGCCTCCATGTCCCCCCTGCGCTCCGCTATACCCCCGCAGTGCTGGTGACACGCTGGGTGTTGCCAGCACAATGTTTACCTAAGCGCTGTCTGTCAGCGCCGCTCCTGCGCATCGGCGCTACCCGCCCGTGTCCCTTCCCTCTTGCTGATAGGAGGGAAGTGACGCGGGCGGGTAGCGCCGAGGCGGGGGAGCGGCGCTGACTGACAGCGCATAGGTAAACATTGTGCTGGCGACACGCTGCGTGTCGCCAGCACTGCGGGGCTATAGCGGCGTGCAGGGGGGACATGGAGGCACACCATGGGGCAACGGAGGCTGGTGTTAGTGTGCACAACCAGCCTCTGTGCCCCAGTAGCATAATTAAATCCCACCTCGGGTTCTCTTTAAAGCGGATCAGATAAGCTTGCACATAGCAGGAAGTAAAACTTAAGCCTAGTACACACATCTAATTTTTATTGCCCAATGATTGTCCAATTTTACCACTTCCATGTGGTATGAGAGCTTACCTACAGTCTATTCATAGTATTTACAATCTGTTGGCCCTCATAATACATGGAGGTGGTAGCATTAGTCAGTGATTGGACAATCAAAATTGGATGTGTGTATGCGCCTTAAATGCATCCTTTCACACTCCCCTCTGCTTCACAGGGTTTACTTCTGTGACACATTAATTTCTAAGGGAGGATGCAGGAGGGATTCTTGCTATAAGGTATACAAGATCTGGAGTAATCGCTACCATTTGACTAACTGCTGAGAGCACGCATTTTCAGATGTATAATGTGCAGATTCATATACAATGTTCTCCCCAAAAAATTTTTGCAGCTGGGTGGCATGAAAAAGTAGCCGGGTGGGGCAGGAAGAGAAAATGCAGGCCCGGTGCTTCGGTGCACAACTCTGCTTACAGCATAGTAGGAGGTGAGCTGATGACAGCCGGGTGCTCACCAAAACTATCCAGGTGGAGCACCCGGCTAAAAGAGCCTGGGGAAAACACCTATACATTTAAGTGTCCATATCTGCTGTTCAGTACAATGCAGCTGAATGTAGAACACTAAATGGTCTTCAGAAAAAGTGTCAAGCTACAATGCATTAGATGTAGAAGAGCCCATTGATTAGCATGTTTCAATATCCTAATTGTTTCCTCATTGTCAAAAAAATGCGCATAAACACGATTTAACTGTGATGTAATATGATCCCTGGTTTAATGCTGTTCATAAAGCGAAGAATTTGATGCCTCTTCAGATCAGTGCATATTATGTCTGACAAAGCATGTGGCTTTATTATCCCAAACACCAGGAACCACTGTCAGTCATTATGTAGATGGGAATTGTCTATAGTAAATGCAAATGCTTGCCTGTTCTGTTTTTTTGTGGCATTCTCTTATGTCTTGCAACAACGCTGCACTAGTGTTAATTATGTGCTCTTTAACCTGTATAATTTTCCAGTACTGTTCAGTTGCTGCTGTTGGCGATGTTACTGTCCTGCTGAATTTCTGTTGGGGGTTGACTTGAGACTGCTCTTTGGAGAAAAGGGCATTTATCTTACGGCCTCCTCTTCTATAGTATCTCTTCTTACTTTGGTATCCAGTGCAGTGAGCCTTTGTTTTGCAGTTTATGGGCCTGAACCCACTAACGCAGTTGTGCCTGCTTTTCAGTTACACATCAATGTTATAGATGCTGAAAAGCAGACAGAAAGAAAGGCCCCATTTCCACTTAATCAGTTGCTCTCAGTTATAACTGAAAGGACAACTGATTTTCAAAGTAATGCCCATGGTTTCCCATGGCACAGTTCACACGTAACACGTTTTAACTGAATTTTTTTTTTACAATGCACTGCTATGGAGAAGAAAAAGTGTACCAATTGATTAAAGTGAACCAGAGACGAAGCACCCTCATGTATTTTACCATATAGATCAGTGAGAACATTAGAGAAAACACCTACCATGCTTTGTTTCATTCTGCACTGCACAGCTTGTTTCTTATTAGACCTGATAAAATTCCCAACTGAGCATTCAGTCTGGCTTTGCTATAATGACTCAGCTATGATTCCTGAGCAGAGCCAGCAGGGGGAAGGCTTGGACTTGAAAAGACATGAGAGAACACAGACTGAGCTATAAGTATTCCTGAGCAAAGCCAGACTGAATGCTCAGTTGGGGATTTTATCAGGCCGATTAGAAGCAAGTTGTGCAGTGCAGAATGAAACAGAAAGCAAGGTAGGTGTTTTCTCTAATGTTCCCACTGATATATATGGTAAACTACATGAGGGTGCTTCGCCTCTGGTTCCCTTTAAGTGTAAACGGGGCCAAACCAACACAACTGCGTTAGTGGGCTCAGGCCCTAAAAAGTTTAACATGACATGGCGTTCAGACCTTGTATTTTTGTAGTAGCTGTGTCATATTTGCGATCTTTACACCCTTCTGTCAGGCCTGTGGAGTCGGTCCAAAAATCCTCCGACTCCTCAGTTTAGGATTCCACCGACTCCGACTCTCCGACTCCTCTAATTTGCATATTACAATTTTGTTGATTAAAAGTATGTAACGTGAAATTCGTCTCTAACTGCCAGCGCTTAGGAATTTTACAAGACAACTGAAGGATATGTAGACTACTATATTTATTCCCTTTAGGGCCCGTTTCCACTAGTGCGGTGCGGAATCGCCGCATATCACCGCTGACAAAATCGCATGCGGATGCGATTCCGCATGCGTTTTTTGCCGCGATTTCGCATAGGCAGGGTATATGCGATTTTAACCATGTCACTGCCTGTGTCAATTTACATTACTTTCAATGCGAAATCGCGGCAAAAAACGCATGCAAAAAACGCATGCGATTTCCCTATTAAATACATTGCCTGCGATTCGCCTGCATTCCACACGCAGGCGAATTCTGCAGGGTCTACCGTGCAGAAAAATCCTGCACATAAAAACGCAAATGAAAACTGACAAGTGGAAACAGTCCCATCCACTTGTATTGCCTATGCGAATCCGCATGCGTTGTCTGCATGCGAATTCGCGCTAGTGGAAACGGGCCCTTAGACTAAAACTAGTCCTTGGTAAGAGCACTTGGTAAGAGTAAGATCCAGTTGGTGGAGGTGGACAGTGAGGGACTGATTGGCCTGAAGGGGGCTAGAGGAAGCCCTAGGTATGTATAAAACTTTACTTTTCATCCGTCTCAGGTACCCTTTAATTTGTAGTCGCCAAACCAAATTTTAACAACATATCAAATTATTTGATTTCATGAGCAAAGGGAGTGCATACATTTGCATAAATCAGCATCAATGCAGAATTATTTCCATCTCATTGACCATCTCTATTAGTGACACAGCTACACATCAGACTTTATTTTTACAGCATAGATGTTATTTAGTATATATAAGAGATTCCTGTGTACACATCCTATATACAGTCACAATCAGATATGTATATCGGACCTTAAAAATACGGGGACTGCTTCATTGAAGCAGCACAAGTAACTAATTTTGATTGGTTTATTTCATTTTTGTGGACTAAGCACAGCTATTACTGTATATATACTGTATATATACATTATTTTTAATGACTATTATCTGAGAAATAGAACATTTTATTTTTTCTATTTTAATTACAGTTACAAATTCATTAGGAGTCGGAGTCGGTGCATTTTTTTCCCGACTCCAGGCACCTAAAATTGCCCCGACTCCGACTCCACAGCCCTGCCTTCTGTAGTTCTACCAGCTGACTTACTTCTCTCCAAGTTGTCTTGATCTTAAAGGTGGCCAAACACCATACAATTGTGGTTTTGTGTTTTTTTTACATTTGTTTTCAATCCGAGAATTACAATCGGGAAAAATGGGAAGTTCAATCAGGTTTCTTGCTCAAATAGAAAAGAAAAAAAAACAACTTTCAATCTCTCTGTACAACTGATCGTTTTTATCCACATGCTTTAAAATAACATTACATACGCTGCACCATTTTGTTTTAAGTGATCATTTCTATCATGCATGGCATATTAATTATTTTGTACTATCTCCAACAGGAGGTCTGCAAGGTCACGAAGCAGAAGTCCCTATAAGTCACGGCGCTCCCGTTCACGAAGTAGACATAGAGTCTCAAGATCGAGGAGCAGACAGTCTAGTATCTCCCCAAGCACCTTGACACTGAAAAGCAGCCTGGCTGCAGAGATGAACAAAAACAAGAAAGCCAGGGAAGCAGAGGCTGCTAGAGCACTGGCAAAAGCTTCCAGCACCTCCACTCCTACTAAGGGACATTCTGAGGCTGCCATCAACACCCAACAAGCAAATCATGCCAAGGAGCAAAAGAAAACAAAAATGGATAATGCCCCTTCTCCTGGTAAAAGTGATAAAGCCAAATTGAAAACTGTGACTCCGGCACTAGCTGTAGAGAATAGTGCATCTGCTGATAAAGCAGCAAAGTCAAGTGGAAAGCAGAATAAGATGGATGCTGTTAAGGAGGATGCATCCAGTCAGAAGCAAAAGAGTAAAGCACACAAGAGTGGATTATCTAGCACTGAGAAGACTAAAAGTTCAGGAATATCACTAGCAGCACCTTCATCTCTACCTCTCCCTACCACCCTTTCAATTGATATAAACAGGTAAAGAATGGTATTCTTGTTTAGTTGCAGTTTCTAAAGCTGCTTAGCTCTGCTAGGTTGGGGGAACACCGTCTCTACAAAGTAAAGTAGATATGCTTTTGAGATGCTTAAAGGGAATTCTTAAAAAAATGCCATATTTAAAGAGATACCGAGCAGGTTTTAAAATCACAATTTGTACTTAACTAGGGCTTTCTCCAACCCACCGTAGGCTGCGAGGTCCCCCTGGCTCCTCTGTCCCACTGTTAGCTTTGGTAACGAGTCCCCGCCGTGCACATTTCACGTCATCATGCCGGCCACCTCTCATCACGCCGGCCCGCGTGAGAGTCCTGCACATGCGCGGTTCTCTAACTGAACCGCGCATGCGCAGGACTCTCAGACCGGCCAGCGTGATAACGCGTGCAGTGGGCACTCATACTGGCAACTTCAGACGGAAGTCGGCAATTAACAGCGGGACCTGGAGAGGAGTGAGGAGAATACCAGGGGACCTCACAGCCCACGGTGGTTTAGAGGAAGCTCCAGGTAAGTACAAATTGTGATTTTTTAAAACCTGCTCGGTATCCCTTTAATCTTAAAACTACTTAAAAAACAGCCATACACTATTGGATTTCCACGCAATGTGGCAAATGGTTGACATCTTCGTGAATGGAAAACTATAAAGGAGTAGTGGTTATGATACTACTTTTTATACCCAACTATATTTGCGCAAATTTTAAAACAAACATGAACTGAAAGTAAACTCATGAAATAATGTAATCGCTATAGTATTTTTTTTTTTTTTTTTTTATGATTTTATTGTCATTCCATAATTTTAATTAGCATTGAAATGCTCTGTTTAGAAAAACTACCCTACACCTGAGATTTTGTTATTCAGCTCTCATACAGACAGATCCCATACAAACTGATTTTCAACTTTAGAACGTATCTGATCCCTGCTCTCAGATGTGAGTTTTTCAGCCACATGGATTGGTTTTTATTTATTTTTTTTCACCTTTTAGTTATTTATTATTGGGAGTTAGAAGGTTGACTGCAGAGAAACTCAGATTTAGATACCTGATTCTTAGGCCTGTTTCACAAGGAAGGCTGAAGGCTTCTGTGCACCGGCCTGGTACTTGCTAGTGCTTGGTACTGACGGTAAAGAGGCGACCCTCCCAATGGAGTCCCTACTGAGTGTGGCCATGCCATAATGCGACATGTCGTCGTTTTCTGCCACCAGCTAACACCATCACGTGTCAAGTGATGGCACATGCTGGTGTTACAAATGCTCTCCTAGTTGACATTTCACATCTTATTAATAAAATCGCATTTAAGCCACCAGCAAGCAAGAAAATACTAATAATTATTTAGCAAGTACTTTTTCACCTACTTTTTTTTGGTACTATTTTAAATTGCAGAATGCCGAAAAGCTTCAATAGTGGAAAACTTTGGAGTAAAGTCAATTGGATCAGGCCCAATGTGTTTAGAGATCTCATATACAGTGCGTCACATTGCATCTCTTTCCACATTTTGTTATGTTGCAGCCTTATTCCAAAATAGATTAAATTCATTTTTTTCTTCAGAATTGTAAACACAACACTCCATAATGACAGTGTAAAATAAAGTGTACTTGAGGTTTTGGCAAATTTTATAAAAAATAAATAAATAGGTAAATATGCTTTCTCATTTATTTAAGTATTCACAGCCTCTGCTATGAAGCTCAAAATTTAGCTCAGGTGCATCCTGTTTCCCCTGATAATCTCTAATATGTTTCTGCAGCTTAATTGGAGTCTACTTGTAGTAAATTCAGTTGCTTAGACATGATTTGGAATGGCGCGCACCTGTCTAAGGTCCCACAGTTGACTGTTCAAGTCAGGGCACAAACCAAGCAAGAAGTCCCTTACCGTATTTTCCGCCGTATAAGACGCACTTTTTCTCCCCAAAAAATGGGGAGAAAAAGTCCCTGCGTCTTATACGGCAAAGGCAGGGAATCCCCGACTTACGGACGCCCGCCGATACAAACCGCCGACCCGACGCCATCGGGTATTCCCTGCCTTGCCGCTGTGAGTCCTCCCCGCTTGTCTCCACCTCCCCCTGTGTCGCCAGGTCACCCCCCCCCCCCCTGTGTCGCCGGGTCCCCCTCTGTGAGAAGCGGCAGCGTCAGAAGCTTACCTCCTCCATCTTGCCGGCGGCGATTGAAGACCTCCGGCTCCTGTGGGCAGCTTCCTCTAGTGCTGGCTTGTAATGACGCGTCATCAATGACGCGTCATTACAAGCCGGCACTAGAGGAAGCCGCCCACAGGTGCCGGAGGCCTTCAGTCGCCGCGGGCAAGATGGAGGAGGTAAGCTTCTGACGCTGCCGCTTCTCACAGAGGGGGGGACCCGGCGACAGGGGGGGGGGGACTCACAGTGGGATACACAGTGAGGAGGGCACTCGGGAGGACACTCGGGGGGCCAGGAGCACTTTGGGAAGACACTTGGGGGGGACAGGAGGACATTTGGGAGGACACTGGGGGACACTTGGGGGTGCAGGAGGACACTTGGGGGGGACAGGAGGACACTTGGGGAGACAGGACACTTGGGGGGACAGGAGGACACTTGGGGGGGACAGGAGGACACTTGGGGGGGACAGGAGCACATTTGGGAGGACACTTGGGGGGGCAGGAGGACACTTGGGGTACAGGAGGACACTTGGGGGGGGGGTACAGGAGGACACTTGGGGGGGGGGGGGGGCAGGAGGACACTGGGGGGGGGGGGCAGGATGACACTTGGGGGTACAGGAGGACACTTGGGGGGGACAGGAGGACACTTGGGAGGACACTTGGAGGTACAGGAGGACACTTGGGAGGACACTTGGGGGGGACAGGAGGACACTTGGGAGGGACAGGAGGACACTTGGGGGTACAGCACTGACACATGGGGGTACAGGAGGACAACTGGGGGTGACAGGAGGACACCTGGGGGAGACATGGGGACACAGGAGGGCACCATTTGGGGGAGGTCATGTACAAGACGCTCCTGAAATATGGACGCACCAGGTTTAGTTTATATTTTTTTTCCCTGGTTTTTGCCCTCTAAACCTGGGTGCGTCTTATATGCCGGAGCGTCTTATACGGCGCGAAATACGGTAGTTACTTAGCGAGGTCGTGATTGGCTAATGTCAGGGGACATGGTCCTGCCCATGCAGCTGTGATTGACAGGGCTGCGCCCACTCAGCAGCAGCCATGTCAAGGGAGCCTCTCTCCTCTGGCTCTCTGTGGATCGCTCTTCACAGCCTACCTGATGTCCCTTCAGCCTGGCCAGGTGCCAAGTCACAACAGCAGTGACTGGTAGCAGCAGACCTTTGCAGGTATGTGGCTGGAAACCCATAAGGAGTAGCTACGCCTGGTTTGTGATCGTGGTAAACACGTTCGCGATGTGTGGGGACAGTGCTCTCAATTGTTGTGTTCGGACCATAACTCGGTGACTTTTTTTTCTTCACTTTTGGGGTAGACAAAGTGCGTCTTATGGTCCGAAAAATACGGTATATACAGTGGTGTGAAAAACTATTTGCCCCCTTCCTGATTTATTCTTTTGCATGTTTGTCACACTTAAATGTTTCTGCTCATCAAAAACCGTTAACTATTAGTCAAAGATAACGTAATTGAACACAAAATGCAGTTTTAAATGACGATTTTTATTATTTAGTGAGAAAAAAAACGCCAAATCTACATGGCCCTGTGTGAAAAAGTGATTGCCCCCTTGTTAAAAAATAACTTAACTGTGGTTTATCACACTGAGTTCAATTTCTGTAGTCACCCCCAGGCCTGATTACTGCACACCTGTTTCAATCAAGAATCACTTAAATAGGAGCTATCTAAAACAGAGTAGTAGACAAAAGCACCTCAAAAGCTAGACATGCCAAGATCCAAAGAAATTCAGGAACAAATGAGAACAAAAGTACTGTAATGGAGATCTATCAGTCTGGTAAAGGTTATAAAGCCATTTCTAAAGCTTTGGGCCATTATCCACAAATAGCAAAACATGGAACAGTGATGAACCTTCCCAGGAGTGGCCGGGCAGACCAAAATTACCCCAAGAGCGCAGAGAAAACTCATCCGAGAGGTCACAAAAGACCCCAGAACAACATCTAAAGAACTGCAGGCCTCATTTGCCTCAATTAAGGTCAGTGTTCACGACTCCACCATAAGAAAGACTGGGCAAAAAACGGCCTGCATGGCAGATATCCAAGGCGCAAACCACTTTTAAGCAAAAAGAACATTAAGGCTCGTCTCAATTTTGCTTAAAAACATCTCAATGATTGCCAAGACTTTTGGAAAATACCTTGTGGACCGACGAGACAAAAGTTGAACTTTTTGGAATGTGCGTGTCCCGTTACATCAGGCGTAGAAGAAACACAGCATTTCAGCAAAAGAACATCATACCAACAGTAAATTATGGTGGTGGTAGTGTGATGGTCTGGGGTTGTTTTGCTGCTTTAGGACCTGGAAGGCTTGCTGTGATAGATGGAACCATGAATTCTTCTGTCTACCAAAAAATCCTGAAGGAGAATGTCCGGCCATCTGTTCGTCAACTCAAGCTGAAGCGATCTTGGGTGCTGCAGCAGGACAATGACCCAAAACACACCAGCAAATCCACCTCTGAATGGCTGAAGAAATGCAAAATGAAGACTTTGGAGTGGCCTAGTCAAAGTCCTGACCTGAATCCTATTGAGATGTTGTGGCATGACCTTAAAGGGAAGGTCCAAGCAAAAAAAAAAAAAGTTTCACTTACCTGGGGCTTCTACCAGCCCCATGCAGCCCATCCT
>NC_090650.1:154017268-154019768 GCF_040937935.1 Hyperolius riggenbachi | reverse complement strand
GTGAAAAATCCTCCTGAAGGAGTGTTTTCATTGGTTTAAACTGAAGACCTAGTGGATAAATGGGGAGCCTCCAGCAGGACATGCAAAGATGCTTCTGCTGGGGCTCCCAGTATGAAGAGGACAGCAGCGGCAAAGGTTCAGGCAGTTCCCACGGGCAGTGGCAAATGGCAGGAGGAGACTAATGGCGGGTAAGAGCAAAGGCTGGCTCTTGCGATGGGTGCTCGCATATTTCCTGGGGGAGCGAGGCAGCAGTGCCATGGTGCTGAAGGAAGCTCCCCAGCACAAATGCCTCGCGTCCTATTGCTGCTCAGCACACAGGAGCATCGCTCAGGTGAATACCTAGTATATCACCTTGAATTGCATATGGCCCATGAGCCCATATTCAGTTAACTTTTTCTCCTGGGAGATAATTTTTCCACTTCTTTTTAAAATAATTTTTTCAGCCCTTTGCAATGAAAAAGAGCTAAAACTTAGGTGAAAAAGTTCTAACAAAATTATTTTGTTTGTTTATTTGCTTGCTGATTGCTTAAGGGCATTTTATTAGCAAGGTGTGAAAATATCATTTAGGAGAAAACACATGCAATTAACTTTGTCTCCTTTTCTTCTAGGACAGTGGTAGGCAAACTTGGCTCTCCAGCTGTTAAGGAACTACAAGTCCCACAATGCATTTGCCTTTATGAATCATGACTGTGGCCGTCAGACTGCTGCAATGCATTGTGGGACCTGTAGTTCCTTAACAGCTGGAGAGCCAAGTTTGCCTATCCCAGGAGATACATTTCATATTTTCTTTAAAGGAATCATCAGGGAAAAATTTAAAAAAAATCAGTGTTACTCACCTGGGGCTTTCTCCAGCCTCTTGCAGCTGACTGTCCCACGCAGACCACTCCGCTCTCCGCCGCCATCCCGGGCTCTCCGCACGGTGCAGAGGACGACTTACTGCACCTGCGTGAAGCACCGCTGTCAATCATGGCCACGTTGTCCGCATGACACAGTGTGCAGAGCGGTCATGCTGGTGGCTAGTGAGGAGGGTGGGCAAGGGTGGGGTGGCGGAGCGTGTGAGTGAGGGTGTGTAGTGGAGTTGTCAGTGTGGGACAGTCGGTTGCAAGGGGCTGGAGAAAGCCACAGGTAAGTAACGCTGATTTTTTCATTTTCCCCTGATGATTCCTTTAATATAACTTTTCAGCATTTTACAATTGAAAAACTACCAAAACGTTAGGGAAAAAGTACTGTCAAAATTATAAGCATTTTCTTGCTTGCTAATAAATTTTATGACAAGATGTGAAAATATCATGTATGAGGAAAAGTTAATTATTCTCTTTTTCTACTGAGTTTTCTCCTGAGTGATATTTTTACACCTTGTCAATAAAATGCCCTTTAAATCACCATGCAAATGTTTTCATAGTACTTTTTCTCCTACCTTTTGGCACTTTTTCAATTGCAGAGTGCTGAAAAGTTATTCTAAATAGAACCGTGTTTTCCTCCCCAGGACTAATCCGGTGGGCGGGCCGCTCTGCTGTTTTAAAACCCCGTCCGCCTGTTTTGAAACCCCAGTGGCACCATTTTTCATAGTATTTTACTCTCTGAGCGGCGATCCTCCAGAAAATTGCAGCCTTGAACCGGGGACACTTTTCAAGCTCACAGTGGAGTAAGCCCCTCTCCCAGTCTCGCAGCGATAGGTTAACTGAGCGGGAGGACTCAGCGTCCCCCACCAATCAATTTGCGTCCGCACCACACCCCAACCAATAGGAGACTGCCTCACTGTGGACCCACCCCGCAGTGTTTGGCATGCGTGCTGCTGGCTGGCAGAGGAGGATGGAGGAATCCAGGCAATCAGCAGGGATGAGTACCGCAGTCTGCACACTGTCTGACAGGGAGACCTTCGGAAGCAGCCCAGGATCGAATTTCACACCATATGATGTGAGGAGCGACCTTTTGCCATGCTATCTGAGAGGGAGGGGGAACCTACCTACTTACCCACCCACCCCACCAGCCTGATCTTCTTACCCACTCACCCACCCCACTAGCCATCAGCCTGACCTACTTTGCCAGCCACCCACCCCACTAGCCACCAGCCTGACCAACTTTGCTATCCACGCCACACACTAGCCACCAGCTTGACCTACTTTGCCACCCACCCACCCCACTAGCCACAAGCCCGGCCTACTTACCCACCCACCCCACTAGCCACCAGCCTGACCTTCTTTTCCACCCACCTCACTAGCCACCAGCCTGACCTACTTACCCACCCGCCAGCCTGACTTACTCACCCCACTAGACACTAGCCTTGACCTACTTACCCACCCACCCACCCCACTAGCCACCAGCCTGACCTACTTACCCATCCACCCCACTAGCCACCAGCCTGACCTACTTTCTCACCCACCTCACTAAGCCACCAGCCTGATCTACTTACCCAGCCACCAGCTTACCCACCCCACTAGCCACCAGCCTGACCTACTTACCCACCCCACTAGCCACCAGCCTGACCTACGTACCAACC